>NC_090646.1:80859517-81091864 GCF_040937935.1 Hyperolius riggenbachi | reverse complement strand
TCAGATTCCCCCAGTTGCATCATGACAGCTGTTTCCTTGATTTTTAACATCGACCTCTTCAGTAAACACAGCAGTGGTATGGTAATGCTGACTGAAGAGTTGTCACTGCTCACAAGCAACGTGGATTGCTCAAAATTTTGGAGGACTTGGCAGAGGTCCAACATGTTGGCCCAATCGGATCCACAGAAGCTTGGCAGCTGGCCGGATGCGCCTCGGTACTGCGCCGTCATGTACTGGACCACTGCACTCTTCTGCTCGCAAAAGCGGGCTAGCATGTGCAGCGTAGAATTCCAGCGCGTAGGGACATCACACAGCAAGCGATGGTGGGGGAGATTGAAGCGCTCCTGCATCTTGGCGAGTGCCCCCGAAGCAGTACTGGAATTTCTACAATGTTTGGACACTCGACGCACCTTCAACAGCAGATCGGGCACGTCTGGGTATGTCCTCAGGAACCGCTGAACTACTAGGTTCATCACGTGCGCCAGGCAAGGGATGTGTGTCAGCTTAGCCAACCTTAAAGCGCGAATGAGATTACTCCCATTATCACACACAACCATGCCCGGTTTCAGGTCCAGCGGTGCCAGCCACAAATCCGTCTGTTCCTTTATTCCCCTCCAAATTTCCTCCCCTGTGTGCTGCTTATCCCCAAGGCAGATTAGCTTCAGCAACGCTTGCTGACGCATGCCAACAGCTGTGCTGCACTGCTTCCACGATCCTACTGCTGCTGGGTTAGCGTTTCCGGATGAGGTACAGCTTTGAGATGCGTTGGAGGAGAAGGAGTCAGAGAGGTAGGTGCTGCTGTTATCCAGTGGGAGGGACGGCGGTGCAGCTGTTTGTGGCGTGGGCAACACCCGTGCCGTAGCAGGTGAGGAATCGCTGCCAGGCTCCACAAGGTTCACCCAGTGCGCGGTAAGGGAGATGTATCGACCCTGGCCGAACGCACTCGTCCAGGTGTCAGTGGTGAGGTGAACCTTGCAGGCAACGGCATTCTTCAAGCTTCGGGTTATTTTGCTGACCACGTGCTCATGCAACTCAGGCACTGCAGAGCGTGCAAAGTGGTAGCGGCTGGGAACCACGTAACGTGGGATGGCCACTGACATCATGCCCTTGAAGCTGTTTGTCTCCACCAATCGATATGGCAGCATTTCGCAGGCCAGAAGCTTGGCTATGCTGGCTGTTACTGCCACGGCCCGGGGGTCATTTGCTGGCAATTTCCTCTTGCGCTCAAACATCTCCGACACAGACAACTGAACCGTAGCGCTGCACACGGAAGGGCTGTTGGTTGTTGTGTTTGATGAACACTGGGAGACCTCAAGAGCACTACTCCGGAAAGTGACAGTGTCAGCGTCGTCTGATGTTTGTGAATGTTGTGAACCACGCAATGGCTGGGCTACTGCTGCTGCTGAGGCGGGTCTGGTGGTGAGTCTGGTGAACCCAAGGGAGGCAGTGTTGTTTCTGGTACCCTGTCCTGACGCGTTTGCCCAAAGAGTGGGATGTTTGGATAGCATGTGACGGCTCATGCTGGTGGTGGAGAGGTTGTTAATATTTTTCCCCCTGCTCAGGCGGGTCTTGCACACCTTGCAAATCGCCATGGTAACATCCTCAGTGCAGTCTTCAAAGAAAGCCCAGACTTTGGAGCACCTGCCTCCTTGCTGGCGATTTCTGTTTGCTCCTCTTTTGCCTCTCACTTGAACTTCCACGCTTGTGGTGCCTGAAATTGCGCGCCGCCTACCTTGTGGCACAAGGCGAACTCGTGCAGCAGTGTGTTCTTCAACAGACTCATCTGTGCTGCTGCTACGACGGCGATGTTCTCGTTCACAAACAAAATCTGGGTCTCTGTCCACATTGTCCATACCCTCCTCTTCCATCTCCTCAAACTCGTCATATGTCATTGTGGGCCACCTCCGTGGAGTAGAGCTCCCCACAACAACCTCTGCGCAGCACACTCCAACGTCGTCTTCCAGATCTTGTCGGCCGACCTCCTGCAATTGCAACCCCTCCTGCCCAAATTGCTCTGGGATTTGGGTTTCCGAGTCCTCTTCGGACTCGCCTTGTATTTCAGTGCGCGGTGCATTTCCCACAGTTAACGGTTGTGAATCCAGGCACAACATTTCTGGCTGTTCCTCCATTGACCTTTGAAAGGTGGAAGTTTGTTGGGCTGGGAATAGCTCCTGCGAATACCCCATTGTGTCCTGAGGTAATTCATCGGACTGGTTATCTGGCAGTTGTGTGCGTGGTGTCGCTGCCGGTTGTGTCAGCTTTGTGCCCACTGGCTCCTTGTAACTGGCTGAGGACTCGGACCTCGTGCGTGATGTGCTGGTGCTGCTTAACCCACTGCTGGACGCTTGAGAGGTCATCCAAGTAATTATCTGGTCCTGTTCTTTTGGATTTGTGAGGGTTGTTGTCCTGGACAACATGGGCGGTATTGAGTGGGTTTTCTTGGGTGCTCCCCTGTGGCCTGTACGTGAACCGTCAGGGGAAACACCTCTTCCCTTGCCCCTCCCTCTTTCACCGGATTTCTTCCTCATTTCACTTATCCTTACAGTACACGCTGACTGGCAGCAGTACAGTGGCAGTACAGAAATGCTATACAGTACCACTATTCCCAGCAGCGACACAGAGCACAATGCTATACAGTGACGGGTGAGCGGTGTACCACTATTCCCAGCAGCGACACAGAGCACAATGCTATACAGTGACGGGTGAGCGGTGTACCACTATTCCCAGCAGACACAGAACAGTACACAGAATGCTATATAGTGTGGCTGAACGAGCGGTGTACCACTATTCCCAGCAGACACAGAACAGTACACAGAATGCTATATAGTGTGGCTGAACGAGCGGTGTACTACTGTTCCCAGCAGACACAGAACAGTACACAGAATGCTATATAGTGTGGCTGAACGAGCGGTGTACTACTGTTCCCAGCAGACACAGAACAGTACACAGAATGCTATATAGTGTGGCTGAACGAGCGGTGTACCACTATTCCCAGCAGACACAGAACAGTACACAGAATGCTATATAGTGTGGCTGAACGAGCGGTGTACTACTGTTCCCAGCAGACACAGAACAGTACACAGAATGCTATATAGTGTGGCTGAACGAGCGGTGTACTACTGTTCCCAGCAGACACAGAACAGTACACAGAATGCTATATAGTGTGGCTGAACGAGCGGTGTACCACTATTCCCAGCAGACACAGAACAGTACACAGAATGCTATATAGTGTGGCTGAACGAGCGGTGTACTACTGTTCCCAGCAGACACAGAACAGTACACAGAATGCTATATAGTGTGGCTGAACGAGCGGTGTACTACTGTTCCCAGCAGACACAGAACAGTACACAGAATGCTATATAGTGTGGCTGAACGAGCGGTGTACCACTATTCCCAGCAGACACAGAACAGTACACAGAATGCTATATAGTGTGGCTGAACGAGCGGTGTACTACTGTTCCCAGCAGACACAGAACAGTACACAGAATGCTATATAGTGTGGCTGAACGAGCGGTGTACTACTGTTCCCAGCAGACACAGAACAGTACACAGAATGCTATATAGTGTGGCTGAACGAGCGGTGTACCACTATTCCCAGCAGACACAGAACAGTACACAGAATGCTATATAGTGTGGCTGAACGAGCGGTGTACTACTGTTCCCAGCAGACACAGAACAGTACACAGAATGCTATATAGTGTGGCTGAACGAGCGGTGTACTACTGTTCCCAGCAGACACAGAACAGTACACAGAATGCTATATAGTGTGGCTGAACGAGCGGTGTACCACTGTTCCCAGCAGACACAGAACAGTACACAGAATGCTATATAGTGTGGCTGAACGAGCGGTGTACTACTGTTCCCAGCAGACACAGAACAGTACACAGAATGCTATATAGTGTGGCTGAACGAGCGGTGTACTACTGTTCCCAGCAGACACAGAACAGTACACAGAATGCTATATAGTGTGGCTGAACGAGCGGTGTACTACTGTTCCCAGCAGACACAGAACAGTACACAGAATGCTATATAGTGTGGCTGAACGAGCGGTGTACTACTGTTCCCAGCAGACACAGAACAGTACACAGAATGCTATATAGTGTGGCTGAACGAGCGGTGTACTACTGTTCCCAGCAGACACAGAACAGTACACAGAATGCTATATAGTGTGGCTGAACGAGCGGTGTACTACTGTTCCCAGCAGACACAGAACAGTACACAGAATGCTATATAGTGTGGCTGAACGAGCGGTGTACTACTGTTCCCAGCAGCGACACACAATGACTGGGGGGGACCCTGGCTAGCGTGGCTGGAGCGCGAACTACCCTGCCTGCCTACCCAAAGCTAAACCCACAGACAAATGGCGGAGATATGACGTGGTTCGGGTATTTATTTACCCGAACCACGTGACAGTTCGGCCAATCAGAGCGCGTTCGGGTCCGAACCACGTGACCCGTTCGGCCAATCACAGCGCTAGCCGAACGTTCGGGGAACGTTCGGCCATGCGCTCTTAGTTCGGCCATATGGCCGAACGGTTTGACCGAGCACCGTCAGGTGTTCGGCCGAACTCGAACATCACCCGAACAGGGTGATGTTCTGCAGAACCCGAACAGTGGCGAACACTGTTCGCCCAACACTACCCCCTATGCTGCGAGGGAAGCCCCAGGTGAGTAAATGTCATTTTTTTTTATCAGACTTAAGGTTACCTTTAAGCATTATACTCAGGAAAACGAATTTTAAATTATAAAATAAGTGTAAACGATAATAAAGTGGGGGTGGGTGTATTCTCCCCGCCTGCCTTCACAGTGGCTACCTTGGAGGTAACCTACTTTTGTGAGTATTACTTATTCCAGCAATTTGAACATTATTCCCCACCAGAACATACTACACCATATTGGGCTCTCGGTCTCCTCCCCTTGTTACCTGTCACTACTGCTGTCTATTAAAGGAAAATTATTTTAAAATATTGTAAAATTTAACATACGTACATATGAATGTGTATTTCTCTCAGAATAATTTACAGTGTGTAGTAGAAATCTGACACATATGTCAGGTTTTGGACAAGTTCATCTCCTCATGGGCGATTGTCATTTACTTCTTTATTGACAAAACCGCTTACTAAACTGCATGGAGTGAGTGGGGTAAGTAGGAGAATAATACCCTCGGCCAAGACAATCTGCCAGGCAGAAGCGCCGCTGTCAATCAAGTCCAAGTTGTCCGCAACATACTGCGCAGGCGCAGAACTACTGTGCCTGCGCAGTAGGCTGCGGACGTGGACTTGATTGATAGTGGGTCCCGTGCAGGTGCAATAAAGGTCTGCCTCTGCACATGGCGCGGACTCGGGGCCGGCAGCTGCGAGCGGAGATACGGCGTTGACATGCCAGCTTCAGGAGGTTGAAGGAAGCCCCCGGTAAGTATATCATGGGGTAGGAAAATTTGCTTGATGCTTCCTTTAAAGTTGAACAGTTGAAACAATGTACATGAGAAACACGTAATAGCAGCACCTGTGTTGGTGGTTCTCACGCTGGGGGAACAGTTGCCAAGCTTGTGCCGTAGTGTTCTATTGGGCAAGGAGTTCAGCAGGGTGACTGCTTAGGGGAAGGAGGTACTCCAGTGCCAGGAGGTTCTGGAGGGAATGGATCTGTAACTGTGGCCCGATGCGTGTGAATGCACCTCCTGTTATCTAGTCCATCTGCGTCTCTGGCCATAATAAGGGCTTTTCCACTCTCAAAGTTCTGCCTTAGGCAAAAGGGAGTGTGACACCATTATCTGAGTTTACAAGGTAAAACCATGGTGGCAGGAATTCCGGGGGTGGATAATTTGGAAACAAGGATCCTTAATAATTGCAATTAAAAGCCAGGCAGCCAGTGATTCATCTACCGAAGAACCATGCAAAACTAAAAGTTCAGCGTTTAATTGGAAACAACCTTGAAGACTGTTGTAAAAGTATACCGTCACCCTCTTACGTAACAGTACAAAAGGAGAGTAAAGACTATTCTTGGCATTCTTGGCACGGCGTGAGGATAATTGAAGTCAATGAAAAGCTTTGCTGTTTGCAGGTAAGTATTGGACAAGCCCTGCCATTCTTGGTAACCTCAAACACCGCATGTATCCAACAACAATTAAACCCTGCTAGAGCAAATAGAATTTGGAAAGCGAGACCGGCGCCACACCTGTATACTACACAGACGATTGTGGAAACGGATATTAACTATAAATATTTACAGGATGAAAACTATACACAACAGCCTCCCACCCGCATATCTTCAACGTGGCCTTGTATCAAATGAACGACGTGTCTATAATTTATTATCAGCCAGTACACAGCAGCTAGTACACAGTCAGCAGGGAGGGACGCTGCAGCATAAAGAGTTTCTTTTTCTGTCTGCTCTTGATAAATAAACTTAATACAAGTGCTTGTTCTAGGCATGACCGGTAAATTCTTTGAATGCTTAGACTGCGATAACACATCACCACTGGTAACTGACAGCAATGCAATATAAGGTACATAAAAGGTGGTGGAGCAGTATGGATATTCAATGTTGGGATCAGAACCTTTTGCAGGACTGTATGCCTTAATGAGTACCTGAAGGGACATGTAACATGATGAGATAAAACAGGTGTGTGTAAAGTCCCAGTCCTACTTAAGACTAGGTTGAGTTCCTTTTTATTTTATTTTTAGCACTTCAAGGGTTGGGACCACCAAAGTCGGTTGGCTGGAGGTGCTCACACTGTCTACGGGAAGGAAGTGTGCTAGTGTTTGCAACATAGGCTAGTATGGAGCAGCCGTGTTTGAGATATAGGCTACAATGAGGAACAGCAGTGTTTGGGAAATAGGCTACAATGGGGAACAGCAGTGTTTGGGAAATAGGCTACAATGGGGAACAGCGGTGTTTGAGACATTGGCTACAATGGGGAACAGCGGTGTTTGAGACATTGGCTACAATGGGGAACAGCGGTGTTTGAGACATTGGCTACAATGGGGAACAGCAGTGTTTGAGACATATGCTACAATTGGGAGCAGTGCTGTTCGAGACTTGGCTACAATGGGGAGCAGCGATATTTGTTTGAGACTTAAGCTACAATGGGGAACAGCGGTGTTTGAGACATTAGCTACAATGGGGAACAGCGTAGTTTGAGTATAGATCACAACGAGGAACAGCAGTGTTTGGGACATAGGCTGCAATGGGGAACAGTGGTGTTTGGGACATAGGCTACCATGGAGAACAGCAGTGCTTGAGACATAGGCTACAATGGGGAACAGCGGTGTTTGGGACATAGGCTACAATGGGGAACAGCAGTGTTTGGGACATAGGCTACAATGGGGAACAGCAGTGCTTGAGACATAGGCTACAATGGGGAACAGCGGTGTTTGGGACATAGGCTACAATGGGGAACAGCAGTGCTTGAGACATAGGCTACAATGGGGAACAGCAGTGTTTGGGAGATAGGCTACAATGGAGAACAGCGGTGTTTGGGACATAGGCTACCATGGAGAACAGCAGTGCTTGAGACATAGGCTACAATGGGGAACAGCGGTGTTTGAGACATAGCTACAATAGGAAACAGCAGTGCTTGGGAAATAGGCTACAATGGGGAACAGCGGTGTTTGGGACATAGGCTACAATGGAGAACAGCGGTGTTTGGGACATAGGCTACCATGGAGAACAGCAGTGCTTGAGACATAGGCTACAATGGGGAACAGCGGTGTTTGAGACATAGCTACAATAGGAAACAGCAGTGCTTGGGAAATAGGCTACAATGGGGAACAGCGGTGTTTGGGACATAGGCTACAATGGAGAACAGCGGTGTTTGGGACATAGGCTACTATGCGGAACAGTGGTGTTTGGGACATAGGCTACCATGGGGTACAGCAGTGCTTGAAACAGAGGCTACAATAAGGAACAGCGGTGTTTGAGACATATGCTACAATAGGAACAGCAGTGTTTGACATAAGCTACAATGAGGAACAGCGGTGTTTGGGACATAGGCTACAATTGGGAACAGCAGTGTTTGAGAAATAAGCTACCATGTTTTAGCCAAACACCTTACACTGATCCGAGGAGATTCTGGGCATTGCAGCTCTCAGTTCTCATAAAAAAAAAAGAACAGCATGTGAAAATAAACGACTTCATCGGAAGTTAATTTATCTAAAAACTGAATGCTAAACTGACCACTCCAGAGACTGCTACGGTACATCTAGAGGGCAAAAAAAGTAATGTGACTTTGTGTCTGTTGGATCCTGGGGAGGCAGTGGGTGGAGCCAAGCTAAACTTTTACAGGAAAAGTCATAATTACATATTACTGCAGCTGCCTGTATTGGGGAACTTTTTTTTTACATGGAGTTTTCATTGAAAGTAATTTAAGAATATGCAGTTTTTTGTATGTTCAGTCGTTTTGGAGTTATTAAAGGGTTACTTAAAGGGAACCAGAGATGAAATAAAGAAAAGCTTTTATATATACCTGGGGCTTCCTCCAGCCCCATGCGCACGGATTGCTCCCAAGCCGCCATCCACCGCTGCCCGCAACTACGAGAACCGGCTCCCATCACTGACGTCATCGGAGCCAGACTACGCAGGAGAAGTGCGCCCTCTACGTATCTCTCCAGCGGCTGCTGGAGAGATACACAAAGAGCGCACTTCTCCTATGCTAGACTGGCTCCGACTGACAGAAGAGCGGGGAGCCGGTTCTCGTAGTTGCGGGCAGGGCCGGGCCGAGGCATAGGCTGGAGAGGCTCCAGCCTCAGGGCGCAGTGTACTAGGGGGCGCACAATTCATTCAGCTGTCATTCCTAATTGTGTATGAAGCAGAAAGAAATAAGAAAAGGGGATACATAGCAGTGTCTGCAAGCCAGATAACTAGATATTAAGGTGTTGGGGAGGTTGTGGGCCCTGTGGCCCTCTTAGTCTAATAGCAATCAGTGTGTGACAGCTGGGGTGGGAGGGATGGAGGGGCGCACTTTGGTGTCTCAGCCTTGGGTGCTGGAGGACCTTGTCCCTGCTCTGGTTGCGGGCAGCGGTGGATGGCGGCTTGGGAGCAATCCGTGCGCATGGGGCTGGAGGAAGCCCCAGGTATGTATAAAAGCTTTTCTTTATTTCATCTCTGGTTCTCTTTAAGTCAAAATAAAAAATCAGTTTAACTTAGCTTCTTGTAGCCCCCTGTATTCAACCTGTACCTGCACCATCTATCAGAGTCCCTCCAACAAGCAGAGGTGACCCCCTCAAAGCTGGACGGTTATGACCAGTCAGAGGTTACTGCCCGTGCGTCTCCCCAAGTCTCGCGCACCCTGATCATGCTTCAGCTGCTGGGAGCACTCTGGACATGCGCAATAGCGATTTTCACGTACTGCGCCGGTGCAGAACACTCCAAGCTGTAAGAGCGCAGTGGGGAGGCACGTCGCCGACCCGCTTTCCGGGAGTCGCCGCTGCTTGCTGGAGGGACTCAGATGGTTGCCTTGGACATAGGATGACTCCAGGGGGCTGCAAGAAGCCCCAGGTAAGTTAAACTGATTTTTTATTTTGACTTTAGATTTCCTTTAAGGTTGCATTAATAGCTTTAGTAGGTCTCTCATGGATTTATATCTACAGCAAGAAGTTTTGAATCTGCTAACAAGATGGTAGAACAGACAGCTATATACATGCAGCATCAAAAGGGGTATATCGTTTTTTTGGGGGAAACCTAAATACCAGTACATGCCATTAAAGTGGTCTGAAAGCCAGCATTTCTACTTTGCTCTAAAAGATTCCTCACAGCTTGAAAGCTACTATCCCAGAATTTTATTTTTAGCAGATCACTGAGATGGTTAAACAAAGCACTTTGTCCCGCTATTCAGCTTCAATTCCGCATCCAAACTGTAGATAACAGTATCTTTGTTCACATTCCAATGTTGTTACAATGTGTGTAAACACAGCATAACTGGTAAAAATGAGCTCTCTGTGAAGCTTTCTGTGCTTCAAGTACACGAACAGCTCAGAACAGCTAATTCGAAGATGTTAATATATAATAAAAAGCAGTTTGAATAAAATGCAATGACAGCTTTTAGGGCAAGATAAACTACACTTTGGAAACTTGTAATTTGTAAACATACAATATTACTTATGCACAAAAGCAAATATGATAACTGTATGAGTAATAAAAAAGTAGGAAAACACATTTTTATTGAATGTTATGTCGGAGTTTCAGACCACTTTAAGATGCCTTAATTGAGACAAAGTATCTTGTAAGCATACAGGATTTGAGTCTGATGAAGGCAGAGTAGTGGAATTCTTACTCTTGTTTTTTTTAGCCAATAAATGGTGTCCTCCTGATTCAAAACTTCTTGCTTTTATTGATGGCTAATAGTGTTGATCGAACACCCAGATATTCGGGTTCGGGTTGGCTCGGCCGAACATGGTCCAGATGTTCAGCATATTCGGCCGAACACCGAACCTAATTGAAGTCTATGGGGACCGGAGCATGGGGGCTGGAGGGGACGCAGCATGAGGGGAAAGCCATGGCCACAGTCGGCGGGGAGGGCAGATACATGTGTGGGCAGCGGGCAGCGGCAGGCAGATACATACCTTCCGTGCGTTCCACCGCGTACTCCTCGCTGTAGCGTCTGACGTCACTTCCGGCAGATACATACCTTCCGTGCGTTCCACCGCGTACTCCTCGCTCTAGCGTCTGACGTCACTTCCGGCAGATACATACCTTCCGTGCGTTCCACCGCGTACTCCTCGCTCTAGCGTCTGACGTCACTTCCGGCAGATACATACCTTCCGTGCGTTCCACCGCGTACTCCTCGCTCTAGCGTCTGACGTCACTTCCGGCAGATACATACCTTCCGTGCGTTCCACCGCGTACTCCTCGCTCTAGCGTCTGACGTCACTTCCGGCAGATACATACCTTCCGTGCGTTCCACCGCGTACTCCTCGCTCTAGCGTCTGACGTCACTTCCGGCAGATACATACCTTCCGTGCGTTCCACCGCGTACTCCTCGCTCTAGCATCTGACGTCACTTGCAAATGACGTCAGACACTAGAGCGAGGAGTACGCGTTGGAACGCACGGAAGGTATGTATCTGCTCGTCCGCTGCTCGCTGCCCAAACATGTATCTGCCCGCCGCTGCCCGCCCCACACAGTGCACTAACTTAAGCTGGAGGGGAGTGCAGAGGGGAGAGCCCCGAGGTGAGGGAGGGGGGGGGGACCGTCGCCCCTCCCCGCCGACTGTGGCCATGGCTTTCCCCTCATGCTGCGTCCTCTCTAGCCCCCCCAAAACGGCCCTGAGCGGGCCCCCGAACAGTACAGCTGAGCCGAGCACCATGAGGTGCTCGGCTGAGTTCAAGCCGAACCCGAACACTGTTCGATCAACACTAATGGCTAACACCATACAACACTCTTCTGCTATATCTACAGCTGTAGTTGTGCTCGACCTCTGTCTAGATGAATGCTGTAAGTTGTGTATTTATTTCAGAAGGGAGCTGCTAACAATTAGGCCGAGAGGGCTGTGGGCAGATCCTTTTGCAAAGTCAACGTTTTCCATTTCTCTGCAGCAGCAGCAGCAGCTATCTGACAGTCTGACCACAAATACCCTTCAGATGTACCTGTAACATCACACGTACCAGCAGCTCAGCTCGCTTGGGAAGGATGTGATCTACAGGGTGACTCACACCAGCACAATAACCGTTTCTGCTTTCTGCTGACCCAACAACACCAGCTGCAAAACACACACCTTACACTCCTGTCTGTATCTAAAGGGACATTCATGCAAAATAATAACAATTTAAGGATTAAATGAAGTAACTGGCATAAAAAGTGCCTTTTTTGCAGAAGTGTTTAATACCCACATGTTGGTTCAAATCAGTAGAATGTCAATTTCTTAAATTGTTATGAGGCTGATGATATTTAATGTCATAATTCTTTTTCTTTCACAGCCCAGGCAAACTGAAGGAACTCTTGAACTAGGAATTGACCATGCGGCACACAGGCAGTGGTAGGGTCTCAGTAGTGTGAGCACATAGTAAACAAAGGGTTTTATCTGTCTGTAATAACAACGTAACAACTAGGGAGGGTCGGAAACGTCAATTTCCGATTCCACAGGAATTCCGATTCCGACATTTCCTATCGATTTCCGAGTTCGCATTTCCGATTAGTGTCTTTTTGGGTCATTTTTGCATTCTCTGATTGGCCAAATACTTCCGAGTTGTTTCTGCATTTTCTGATTGGTCCATTGGTTTTGAGTTCTGTGATTGAGCTAAAATTACCGAATTGCAGTAATGCAGTATTTATGCAGAAATCCAATTTCCGACTTCCGTTTTCAGAGTTCCGATCGGAAATTCGGATTTCCAATTCAGAAATTTCAATTCCGCGAAATCCGAATGAGCATCCCTACTCACAATCTCTGACACTGTTTTAGATGTTTTGTTTCAATGATGACATCATAATGACATATTTATGTTTCCTAAACATCCATGTATCCCCTTTGATGTTGCATTTATAAAGCTGTCTTGTAAGCATACAGGATTCAGTCTGACGAAGGATAACCGAGGCGAAGAAGATTGTTATAAGGGAGGGAGCATTCATGTGTATGGAGCAGTCCTCATGCCCATCGGTCCCCCCATTCTCCTCTGCCCCCTTCAGTTCTGGCATAAGAACCATCAGAAGCTGCTTCAGGGTCGGCCAGAGTGGCAGCAGTGCGCAAGCGCTAGACCCTGTGGTGTGGGTCACTGATCATGCTCTGCGCATGCGTACTATGTCATGACTCGCAGTGTGCATGTGCAGAGCGCCCCTGGCCACAGAGCACACGCGAGTGAGCTTCAGCGATGGGAGATCTGCGCAAACAGCGAGAGTGATGGGTCTGTGCGGTGTGATGTCGGTGAGCCCCGTTTTTTTGTACCAGAAAGTCTCTGGTCCTTAAGGGGCCAGAGACTGCTGGTACTTAACCACTTCGGGACCGGCCGTCTAACCCCCCTTAAGGACCAGGGAAATTTGCATGGAGGGGGGGGGGGGCGCGTTTGGTGGGCAGATCCCGTCTGTTACTGGCTGGGCATAGTGTCCCCATGGAGGCAGGTGTCCCCCCCTGTAGCTGGCAGCTTTCTCTCACCTTCCAGGCTCCAGCGATGAGCCGCACTAGCCACCTCTTCTTCAACCGGCATCTCTGCTCCAAATGACGCTCAGGTCCGGGTCGCGGCTTGATGACGTAATCAAGCCGGGACCCGGCGCTGACGTCAGACGGAGCAGAGATGCCGGCCAGAGCAGAGGGGGGCGCCGATCGTCGCTGGAACGGCAGGGAGGTGAGTGGATCCTCTTCTTTCCCCCTTGCCGCCACCGCTGTCAAAGTGTTCACTACGAGCCGCCGGCGATCGTAGTGATCACGCGATCAGCAGCCATACGCGATGCCTGCTGATCACTCGGGGGAGATGCCAGCTGTCATATGACAGCTTAATCTCCCCCTCCAGTTGCGTCGGGACGGTTTGTTAGCGTGGACGTTGAATCAACGTCCGGTCAGAATGGTAGCACCATCTGCTGGACATTGATTCAACGTACCTGGTCCTGCAAGTGGTTAAGGGGTTAAACAAAAACTGGAAAGTTGTTTCTTTTTGTTTACAAATATTTTTGAATGCAAATTTAATTGTAAGTAATAAAAGAAGACATTTTCTAGTTAATATTCCTATATTTGCCAGTCCTCTCATAGTGATGTTTTCTGTGTTTCCTGTGCATGTCTTGTCCCTGTTTCTCTACAGGTACGGTAATACTCATTTTCCCTGGTATATGGTGATCCTTGTCCCATTATTGGTTTTGGCTGACATGTCTGACAGTCTTGTGTGTGTAAGCAAATCAGGAAGGTCCACCTTATCAGACACCATGATGACTCATCCAACTGATAGGTCATGGATCTGTGTGGCATAGAGGACATCGATTCACAAATAACTTTCTTCCCAGTCACTACTCTATAGCTGAATAATTGTTATCCTATTGTTTAATTATTAATCCCTATTTATGAAATACTAAAAAGAAAAGATAGGAAATAGAAACCAAGCGTATGATGGAAAAACCCAATCAAAGTAAGTTATGGCAAACTCTATATCTGTATTTAAAGAGGGCTTGGATGCTTACCTTGCATTGAAGGGCATCCACGGCTATTACTACTACGTAATTCTCAGGAGAGTTGATCCAGGGATTTATCTGACTGCCATCTGGCATTGGGAAGACATTTTTCCCTTTTAAGGCTAATTGACCCAGGGCTTGTAAGGTTTTTCCTCTTGCCTTGGATCAACTGGGATATGTGCAGGTTCAGGATGTTTTCTGTTTAGTTTGTTTTTTCCTTCTGGTTGAACCTGATTGACGGTAGTCTTTTTTTTTTTTTACTATGCTACTATGTTAAAGTCTATGTTAAGTTGGTGGGATAAGCCCAGCTTAAGAGAGGTAATAAGTACATTTTTACATACTTCTTGTAAAAATCTAGCTCCGCTCTTTAACTTACGCAATCTCCATATTGGTCCTTTAATGCATTGTGTAGCTTTGTTGACCAATAGGGAACCTCATAAGCTCATCTCACTATGTATTTCATTCTGAACTGGAGAACAGCAACCTGCATCTTTGGCATACCCTAAAAGCTTAATTCTAGAAATTCTGCCAACACCACCTGTAAAGCCTAGCCTGCAAAGATAGCCTGTGAGGCTATGGCGCTTTTTTTGTTTTCTTTGATTAGTGTTGTACCTTAATGTATAACACTTTTGAAGCACTTTGCACTATACAGTAAAACCTTGGAGTGAGAGTAACTTGGCTTAAGAAAGTTTTGCAATACAAGAACATTTTTTTTGTAAAACTTTAACTTGATATACAAGCAAGGTCTTGATATACAAGCAAGGTCTTGATATACAAGCAAAAGAAAGTATCCATGCGTCAAGTCATCACAACTGAGCCGATAGTTCTTCTCCCTTCGGCGCTGCAGGATTGTAGTTGATTGCACTTAATCTGAGTGTAGGGACTGTGCAAAGTCACAATTCCATGAAATCCTCAAAATTTACTATCATTGGATAAGTTCCTTGGTAATGGACCACTATCGCGAAAAAAGTAGGCAGGCCAGTCCACCTCCTCATGGGGGGATTCTCAGGGTTTTCTTTGTTTTCAACAGCATTTTCTGAACAGCAGTTGCAAAGCCTGACAAAATAGAGTGCAAGTGAGTAGGGAGGCTGGCTGGTAGCTTTAATATTTTGGCTTACGCCCCCCTAATGAAGAGGCAATTTTTTCCTAATTAGGCCACTGCAGCTTTAAGGCCTCGCTGCAGGGCCATATGACTCAGCACACAAGTGATCCCCCCCCCTTTTCTGCCCACCAACAGAGATTTCTGTTGGTGGGCTATGATCGCTCCCGGGATGTTTTTTTTTAAATAAATAATAGAGCTCCGTCATTCAAGCGAAGATGCGCACGCATCGGCGAGCACGATCTCCTGCAAAACCCCGCCCCAGGACTTGACGCCAATTGGCGTTAGGTGGCCCTGGGGCTGCCGCCACCATCACGCCCATCGGCGTGACGCGGTCGTAGGGGGGTTAAACTGCTGTTCAGGAAATGCTGTTGAAAACAAAGAAAATACTGAAAATCCCCCATGAGGAGATGGAGTGGCCCAAAACCTGTTGGTTCTGTCAGATTTGAACTGCCTATTTTTTTTGTGATAGTATCAAGCACACATGTAGAATGCCCCCATAAATAAGGATTTCACCAAAAGCTTTTTGTTGCGTATGGTAAGAATCACTGGTCTTACCTTGTAAGTAGACTTGTGAGACAGAGAAAAGTTAACAATTTATTATGCACTTGGACAACGCATTTCACAACCAAAAGTCGCTTCCTTATGTAGGTGTCAAGAACCGAAAGGGCCGGTCCGTGATCAGGATAATCTCTGAGTCAGAAACTCTGTCTCGCTGTCACTTTGAGCATAGATTAGATGCCCATATGTGGTTTCGCAATCTATGAGCCGACTAGCCGAGAAGAGTGTTCTGACTCCCAAGGATTCACCACACACATACAATTCAAATGCTTGCCACCTCGTGCTAATAACGGAGCACGACCCTAACTATAACAACACACCAAGAACACGTAATTAACCCTTAGCAGTATGCAGGGATCTGCACCAGATCTGTCTATATGTGCCCGATTCCAGCATATAGGTTGTAGATACAAAATACTATAGAACACAAGGTAACGCTTTGGAGGAGCAAGTATGATTTTGTATGTTCAGGAACAGGTCCAGGGGAGGACTGGCCTGGGGGGAAGGGGGGAGATTTCCCCCCAGGCTGCCTCTCATTTAGTGATTTAGGGCTGGCACTGTGCCTGGTGAATTCAAGTTTTTGTATAAGGCAATGTGAAATACTAGGCTGAATGAGGGAAATAAACACCCAATTACAGAGCAATTGCAGGGCAGGCAAGCTAGTAAATATACACAGAATGATTCGGAGCAGAGGCTTGCCTGCAGGGTCCGTGGGAAAAAATCTGTCTGGTCTCTCATCATTGTTAACTGCATGTGCACAGCTACATAAGATATTGTCTAGGTTGAAAAGTTTTCAACAGTCCCTAGACTCCAGAAAGGCTGCTTGCAGGACTTGTGTAAGAGATAGAAACCCTGACCGTTGGTGCCAGTGCATTTATACTTTACCTGTCACGCTGTCCCTCGAGTGTCCTTGCTGTATTTTCCACGTGACTACCTGCATATAGCACGTGGGGCACGTGTGTAATGTCATTTGGGCTGGGGCTGCCGTAAAAACGGGCCTCTAGTTTGTGTTTTCCCCCCAGGCCAAAAGGTCCCAGTCCTCCCCTGAACAGGTCATAACCGTTAAAACGATTTTTAAACGTTTTAATAACAAAAAGGCATTACACACATTTCCATTAACTAGTTAACACATAACACAAAGCTTAAAATAAAACGGGAGTAAATTAGAAGGTTTTTTACTTAGCTGGGTGCAATCTTTGTGAGATTGAATTAAATAAAGTCCAGCTCAAATGTAGCCATTGGTATCAAAGCCCTGAAACAAAGCAAATTATGGAGGTCCATGTGCCCTGATCTCCTGGAGGGCATGTGTGTGAAGATCTTAGTTGATGGAATTTGGGAGACAAAGATGGTCACTGAGGAACCAGACGTTTATAGAATCGGACTTGGTGGGCTGTCTTTTCCTAGTGTGTATACCCCCTGGTGAGTGAGGTAGGCAAACCCTATTACAAGCAAAAAAATGACACCATTTACCAATAACCTTCGCCATTTCTGTCTGGGTTGGCCCACAGCGAATCCGAGGACAGATTTGTAACCTGCGGCCAATGCTTAATCAAATGACACTAAATATTGATAGGTTAACGTTTGTGGTCAGCAAACGCTGAATAACTCAGTTTCCATAGCAGTTAGAATGCTATAAGTTGGACAAGTTATTATGCTGATTTTTAGAAACCGGAAAATACATTTGTTTTCTGTCTGTCTATTGTTTTTTGTTTCTGTCTGTCAAATTTCCAGGCACCTTTAATGTACGTATGTTGTGTTAACAGTTTGTCTGTATGCTTCACAGTATAGAACACAATGCGGGCATAACATGTGATGCGACTTTTCCTCTCCATTGCATTCCTGTTTTTACAGAGAACGCAACACTACTTCCACTGTGAACTTAGCCTTACAGACATATGATCATCAGCAGGAATGCCAGGCAATTTGCAATGCTTAGAAGGAAATAAATATGGCAGCCTCCATATCCCTCTCACTTCAGGTGTGCTTGAAGCCAAATTAACATCTCGGAACAAAAATACAGCTGAACTACTACACGACATCCTGGCAGTTCTCCATAACGTATGGGAATTAGGGGTGAGCACACAAATTTCGCAGAATTCAAACTTTCACATCGTAATTTTGCAATTTAAAGTTGAAAGTAGGAATTCACGGCCCCCATGGTCCCCATAGGTGCCAGTTAGTTGAGAGTCCCAGTTGTGTGAGTTCTGATTAACCAAAACTAGAGCAATTATCAACTGTCAGCGCTCCTTTCATTCATTCACCTATAACTTTATTACTACTTATCACAATGAAACAATCTATATCTTTTATTTTTTTGCCACCATTTAGGCTTTCTTTGAGGGGTACTTTTTGCTAAGAATTATTTTATTCTAAATGTGTTTTAACAGAAAAAAATGGAAACAATTTATTATTGCTCAGTTTTCCTCCATTATGGTTTTAAAATAATACGTTACCGTAATTAAAACCCACACATTTCATTTGCCCATTTGTCCTGGTTATTGCAATCTTTAAAATGTTTCCCTAGTACAATGCATGGCGCCAATATTTTATTTGGAGAAAAATGTGCATTTTTTCAGTTTTGCGTCCATCCCCAATTACAAGCCCATTATATATAAAGTAACAGTAATATACCGTCTTTCATATTAAAAAAAAAAGTTCAGTCCCTAAAGTAACTATTTATGTATTTTTTAATTGTAATTTTTTTTTTTTTACAAAACATTTTGGGGGCAACTATTAGGGAGAAGGGGAGGTAAGGGGTCAATTTAAAAAGTAAAAACAGGTCTTTTTATTTAAAAAATGTTTTTGGATGTAATTTTCCTATTTTGCCACAAGAGGTCCTCGTGCATAACTTCCGTATGCGTAGTATTACTACGCATAGAGGAAGTAATGTGTGGATGTGTAAGTATCTGCTTTTATAAATGGCGGTGCCGTCGGCGGCTGTCATTCATACTGGGACTTAGATCAATGAATGGCATTTTGCAGGGACGTAGTTACTCATCCCGGGGGAGGGGAAGTGTGTTGCTTTTTGGACTTAAGGTAGTGATTACCTGCAGACACCTTTTGAACTTTAACCCAGGATTGATCTTCATCCCATTCAGTAGCTGATACCCCTTTCCCACAAGAAAATTTTACCTTCCCTCTAATAGATCATGAGGGGGGGGGGGGGGGGGGGAGGGTGTCTGTATGGCTGAAATTGTGGTGAAACCCCTACCACAGTGTGATGTCATGACCATGGTCCAGACAGTTTGCTGTCTGTGAACCTCATTGCATTGTGGGAAATAATATATTTTTCCAAACTGCCAATATATCCCTCTGTGCATAGAATTCAAAACAGTGTGGTCACCATGGCACCACACCCATAACAGGTCACGCCACAAAAATGCCTGCTCTGGATTGCTACAGTGAGTGGGCTCTGAACTTCTTTGGGGAAGGTTTCAACCAAAGATCTAGAGTCGTGTTCTTTCTGTGCATTTCTGTGGCCATCACCAAGAAGTACCAAACTTTGTAGAACCTCCTTGACAAATGGCCATCTGCAAAAGATTCTCCAAACGCTAGACTCCTGCCATTCAGTGACTCTTTTGCAGATACCCAGGGCCGGATTTGTACAAGGCCCACTATCAAAAACCGCACCCCCTCCCAGCAGCATTACAGGTGCCGGTGTTCCAAATGCCTCCGAACAGAACTCAGATTTAAACTGTTGCGCATGTGTGTGTGTCGGTGGGAGATATTTACTAACCCTGTCACTGCTTCTGTGCATTCTCCAGCTACTTTCTCCTTCAGTCAGGTGGATGTAACTGGAGAGCTGCAACGCAACATGAAGGGCAGCGCACAGAGGCAACGGCAAGGGTGAGTTAAACCCCTCCTGCTGCCATGCACAACTATGAGATCTGTTTGTTATCTGTTATTTGAGATCTGTTCAGAAGCACTCCGAACACCAGTACCAATCAGAACACTCATCCCTACTCCCAACAAAGGAAAACAATGAGATTTAGTTAGTGTGATTTTAAAACATACCTGAGATGGGAAAATATCTATTTTGCTTACCTGGGGCTTCTTTCAGCCCCCACCGTAGCCTTACAGATCCCTTTGTTGTGTCACTATCCCCCTCTGAAAGATCGCCAGTCGTGGGCTACAGTGCATGCATCTCCTTGTTTGTGCTCCCATGGCTGGGAGCATTCTGCTCATGCACAGAATGATCCAGACTGAATAGGCGCACAGCCTGGGTCGCATGTGCAGTAGCCCATGACTGGTCTAGCGGGCGAGCTTGTGGAAGGAGACAGCGGGACAAAGAAATGGACCAGAAGGACCGTAAGGCTACAAGGGGTTGGAAGAAACTCCAGGTAAGTAAAATAGAACTTTTCCCCCCTGTTTAAAGACAAAAAGCCACTACCCTCCCAGCACTCACACATGCCATGCACGGGGTTCTTGCAGCTTAATGGGTATGCACAGCAGCTGCATCCTGGAATGTAGAGAGCATGCACAGTTTGGCCACTCTCGGCTGTGGCTGCTGTGTGTACAGCTGAGTAGGAGGGTGATATCACAGGGCATGGAGTGGGTAGAGCATTAGAGGGCCACAGTGCCCCAACAGAGAGGACTACAGCAAATCAGAGTATGGGGAATAGTAAGATTCCCCCAGGGTGGGGGGAAGGGGAGAAGACACAGTAAACATCACTAGGATAAATATTGTTATTTTAACATGCAGAAGAAGTTCTGTTCACTTACAGCTGGCTGCAGAAGAAAACACCTGAAAGCTGGAGGGATGTGCACAGCGCTGGCAGCAGATACACTTTTTTTCAATAGAGGCTCTGATCCTGCACACTGGGGCACTGGGGGATGTAACCATCAGCCCCAGTGGCACAGCGAGACTCCCATCCACTACACACTCCTGTGAGCCAGGAGCTGTTGTCACATGGTGTAATCACGGGGCTAGGAGATCCGCCTCTTGCCCACCACACCACTAGAAGCTGGACTGGCTGGGACTCGAGCGAGAGTCAGCCTGCAGGCTCTCTTGCTCGCTCTGCTCCAGCCTCCAGCCTTACTTAATGCCACACATACTCCTCGTAGTCGGTAATCGCAGCCGCCCCCACCTGACCTGCTGCTCACATGACAGTCAGTCACAGAGCAAAGCGGGACGGGCGGCTGCGGACTTGATAAGGCAGAGCGAGCGGCTTACGGGCGCATCATATTTATGAAGGGTGACAGGTGCAGTTAACCTGCTACCCGCCCCACGAACTTTAAGTAATTTTGCCGCCCTAGTCCTGGGCTTTGGGTGCCTTCCCACAAATCCGGCCCTGCAGATACCCCTATATTTGTCCAGAAGAAGCAGGTTTAGCCTTTCAAAATGCATCTCAAGTGGAGTTCATCTTAAAGAGAATCTGTACTGTAAAATTCTTACAATAAAAAGCATACCATTCTATTCATTATGTTCTCCTGGGCCCCTCTGTGCTGTTTCTGCCACTCCCTGCTGCAATCCTGGCTTGTAATTGCCATGTTTATGCAGTGTTTACAAACAAAAGACATAGCAAGTGATACGCTGAGAGTAGCTCAGTGTGTGAGTCATACAGAGTGTGCAGGGGGCCTGGAGAGGGTGTGTATAGCGTCTATCCAATCACAAACAGCACAGCACATTCCAGCCTGACTGCCTCAGAGCCGACAGAGGAGAGAAGATTAGATTATATAACAGAGATAATACAGCCACTGTGCAAGTAGGAAAGGCTGCAGTAAGACAGAGCACATTAGAACAGCTATAGGAACATACAGGATAGAAGAAATAAGGCTCAAAATTTTGTTACAGAGTCTCTTTAATAAAGCTTTTTTTTTTGCCCGAAACAGACCATTAGTTTTTTTTTCTGCTCAGAGGTAAGTCCACCACAGTTTTTAGTGTATTTTACGCTTGTTGGCACCTCTGTGTAATGATTTGCTACGTTTCCTATTTTCCACCCTCCTTGGAGGGTACTACATATAGCAACTTCTTACACCCCAGTGGGGTCGGGTTTGACCCCCCACCTGCTCTTACTTTGGTTGCCTTTGAGGTCACCTTAGTTTGTGAGGATCCCTCTACTTTACGTAATTTGGGAGCACCTTCATTTGATATGTACTGCAGTGTACTGGGCTCTTGGTTTCTCCTCCTTGTGTTTCCTTCAAATGCACTTAAAATACATTCTCAATTAACTGCATATAATACATTGTGCCTGGACTCGGACTATAAAACTGACTGAGACAATTTTAGCTCTGCAGATTCCTTCCTTTTCACTTCTGTTTGATGAAAGTGTAAGTTATGTTGTGTTACACAAGGAGCTGTTGCTGCTTGCTGGAGCCTTATTCTATACAGGAGAGAGAGCAACAAATCACCGCATGTCACACTAACCGCGGCATGCTGTGTACATGCTCTACTGCTGGGTGTTTTATTCCTGGATGAACAGTGTAAACATTATGGCCCATATGCAATTCCCTTTTTATCCTGAGTTTTCTCCTAGGTGATATTTTTAAACTTGTCAATAAAATTCCCTTTAAAGAGGATCTGTAACATCAAAAGATCCCCTGGGGGGTACTCACCTCGGGTGGGGGAAGCCTCCGGATCCTAATGAGGCTTCCCACGCCGTCCTCTGTCCCACGGGGGTCTCGCTGCAGCCCTCCGTGAAAGATGACGTCAATATTTACCTTCCCGGCTCCTGCGCAGGCGCTCTGACGGCTGTCGGCTCCGAACTACACGGAAATACCCGATCGCTGTCGGGTCTGCTCTACTGCGCAAGCGCAAGTTTCCGGCGCCTGCGTAGTAGAGCGGACCCGACTGAGATCGGGTATTTCCGTGTAGTTCGGAGAGGAAAGCAGCCACAGCGCCCCCGCTGGAGCCAGCAAAGGTAAATATTGATTTTACAGTCGGGTCTTTCGCCGGCTGTTCGGAGGGCTGCAGCGAGACCCCCGTGGGTCAGAGGACGGCGTGGGAAGCCTCATTAGGATCCGGAGGCTTCCCCCACCCAAGGTGAGTACCCCCCAGGGGATGTTTTTGAGGTTACAGAGTCTCTTTAAGCCACCAGAAACCAAGGAAATACTCAAAATAATTTTGATAGTACTTTTCACCTACTTTTTGGTACTTTTTAAGTTAAAAAAATGAACAATTATCTCCTAGGAGATAGCTGATGTGAAAAACTGAATTGCATAAGGCCCTATATATCTTTTACAGGTATGGATGAAGCAATAGAAGAACGGTAATAAAATAGCAGAATAATCTCCAGAAAGCAGTCCTATATATAGCAAGGTCACATCTCTCTCCATAGGTATCTATTTTTTTCTAGGTGGCTTCAGTTTTACATTAAAGGGAACCTTAACTGAACGGGGGGTAAAGAGTTTTACTTACCTGGGGTTATTACCAGCCCCCTGCATCAGTCCTGTGCCCTTGGCACCGCTCTGGAATCCTCTGGTCCCCCGATGTCACTTAGTTTCGTTTTTGACGACTCACCAGTCGCCGGCCGCCATGCGTATTATTGGACGCATTCACCAATGCAATTAGCGCTATTGCGGGCTGCAACACGTACAAAAATACGCGTTGCGGCATATCTACGCGTGCGGAATGCGGCAACGCGTATTTTTGTTGTACTGGTGAGTCGTCAAAAACGAAACTAAGTGACATCGGGGGACCAGAGGATTCCAGAGCGGCGCCGAGGGCACAGGACTGCTGCAGGGGGCTGGTAATAGCCCCAGGTAAGTAAAACTCTTTACCCCCCATTCAGTTAAGGTTCCCTTTAAGGCCTCTTTCACAGTGGGACGTTGCGTTTTGATGCAACGTTAAAGTTGCAACGCAACGCCCCCAAAAAGTTGCAGCGCAACTTAATGCCCCATTATTGTCACATACAGTAGAGCATACAGGCAATGAAAAGTATGCTTTCAAGCCATTACTGAGCATGTGCAAACAGTCTAACGTAGCTAATAACGTGTATAACGCACAGCATGCAGTACTTTCACTTAACGTGCAGCGTTAAACACCAACGCAACGGGTGCACTGTGAACAGGACATTGATTTTTCATTGCAGTGAGTTATTCTGCGTTAAATGTTGTTTTAACGTGCGACTTTAACGTCGCACTGTGAAAGAGGCCTAAAACAAAAATGTTGCAAAAAAATAAGAAAAGTGACATGCTTAAAGGGTTTCTTAAGTTAAAATAAAAAAATCTGTAATTTTGGCTGGTTTTCAAACCAGCGATGCAAGCCGAAGGTGCTAACCACTAGGCCACCGTGTTGCCCTGCAGCCATTGCCTTATATGTACGGATCTTTGGCGGCTAATTTTAATTCATTTTGATGGGTGCAGTTGTTGTGTCTATCTATCTATCTATCTATCTATCTATCTATCTATCTATCTATCTATCTATGTTCTAGATTTGGATATTGGCAAGGGCATCTCTTTGAAGACAATTTTGTCTTTTAGTTGACTAGAATATCTCTTTAAGTATTCTTACACGTTGACCTGTGTAAGGCTAAAGCTAATATAGATGGAGTGTTTAGAAAAGTGAAGGAATGCCGAGAGACAAAACACTGTAGACACTATGGCGGCATAATATAGGAATGTCTTTGACTTGAGACAAACCTGATGCTTTCATGGACCTCAAGTCTTTATTCTGAGGAGAAGGCAGCCCAGTGAATTGTCACATGTGGGAATATATCAAGAGAAGAACAGCTTATATGGAAGAGAATGAGACAGGGCCTCTGACTGAGAAAGCCCCAAGACTCAACTTTCAAAACAAGTGGCCTCCACAGGAATAAACCTTGCAATAGCCGCCGGTTCACCCATCTTCTTCGTGTGCTGGTATGGAGGTGCTTATGACAAGGCGTGAAAAAACATAAAGCACAAATCATGTGGGATTCCTCACTGTTTATGCAGGTGGGTCCTGTTATTTATGGTGTATGTCATCTTATTACTGTTTAAGGTGGAACTAAATATTCCAAATCAAATTACTCTTCAGTGAGTCAAACCCCCATTACAGCAGACAGCAAAAGACACAAAACTGAATAGTGTACTCTGGGTTTCTGGCAGGAAACCTCTTCACAGGATGCTATTACAGCCTTGGCAGTCCCGAATAAAACTTGAATTTAAAAGCTATGGGGGTTTAAACAGTTTTGCCCAGAGACAGAAGGGTGGGGTGGAAGAACCCAAAATATATGGGTGTTAAAACTTTACATGTAAACTAGAGGTAATCAATGTAAAAAATGTGGAGTAGAGTGCAAAGGCACCTACACTCTACTTCTACTTTTGCATTGACCTGAGGAAGTGGGCCATGACCTGCAGTAAGTGTTGTCAATTTTTTGAATAAATATTTTTCCAGTTAAACTGGTGTCTGTATCTTCTGGAGAGGTAAGTGATTACCTCTCATTTACACGCTATGCTTTAAAGCTTTAATCCATATATTTTGGGTGTCTCCACTCCACCCATCTATCAGTCAGATCTCCTTTGGAGGTAACAGCTTTAAAGTTTTCTGAAAAGTGCATTGAACTACAGGAGAGTCACTGGCCAGTATTTGGCCTGACCTGGAGCATCGAGAGGGGACAATGAATTCCCCGCAGGCTTATACAGTGGTTGTAGGAACTGCAACCCACCTTTGTGAGTATATAATACTTTCGCCCCCTTATATCTAGCAATACTGCACCATTGGGTTCCTGGTCTCTCTCTAATTTTTGTTAGGTGCTCCTGGTCCCTACAAGAACCACCAAACCCCTTCTACATGCCCAGAGAGGGCCATATCCATGCCGGTGTTTAGATTGGACAGATAACTTGAGAAATGTGTTCCACTTGATGCACCATACCTATCAAGATTCAGCCCAATCAATTAATGTGAGCTGAGCCAAAAATGTGTGAGGGCCTCGGCCCTTGAGGACTGGACTTGGACAGCCTTGTCTAATACTGCCCCTATGATACAGAGAGAGAGAGAGAGAGAGAGAGAGAGAGAGAAATAATGCAGTGCACACTGTGAAGATCTATTATGACATAAGCTATGCCCTATCAGTAAGGTTTCACCTGTTCCGTAGTGTTGGTATGACCCATATGGGAAGCTCCTAAACATGTGTCCTACTCTGCCAGGGACCACGCCGCGTGGATGGTAGAACTTTGCGTCCTTATCTCACTGTCGGCTTTGTTGGTGTAGTGGTTGCAGGATGCGCTAAAGGTTGTGCAGGTGAACGGTAAGTAGAATAGCAATGCGGCTGTGAACCGCAAGAAAGTGCTGCAAGGTTAGGTTTAGAAACCTTACAAACAAACAATTTCCTTGAACTGAACCTGTCTGTAAGTAGGGGCCGTCTGTGGTGTCCTGTTAAATGTATCTCTCTGTTATAGCGCTACTATTATAGTGCTGTCCCCATAATAGTGGGCTGGGTGCTCCTCATTATTGTGCTCCTGTTTGTAATGCTCCTTTTTATAGTATGCTACCCCCCTCCCATTATAGCACTTCTCATTATAGTGCTTTATTGTTCTCCTCTTTGCAATGCTCCCTTATTATAGTACCCTATAGTAGTAGCCCCACATTATAGGCTGAGTTTGGAAGAGAAGACGGTAGCACTTTATTTGGTAGAAGTCTTGAAGAGGCATGTGACTATAATAATGCGCTCACACACACCCAGCACACGCCCTCACGCCAATCTCTTCCCAGAGGTTTTAGGAAACCCCTGTGGCTCAGTTATGGGTAAACAGGAAGTAAACGGGCAAAGTACGCAGAAAGCTTGTGGTGACACCTAAAAGCCAAGGAGTTTCTCTGGTACGTTTTCATGTATGAGTATAAATGTGTGTGTGGCTCCACACTAATGGTCTTTCTTAATAAAGCATCATTGAGTTAATATAAATTAACATGTTACATTAAGAGATAATACCGTAATCATAGGTTTAGTCATCATAATGGCGCACACATAGTACTAATTTTACTTGTTGCACACAAACAATTTTGTTTTCCATCAAGGGCTGGTGAAATTAGGGTTCATTATCTCACGTAAATATTTGATATAAAAATATGCTGATGGCCCGCTGGCAGTCTGTACGTCAGCCCCGCCTAGCACTGGCATTCCAGTTCTGGGCAACCATCATTAGACAGGATTACCTGCCGCCTCCTCACAACTTCCACAGGAAGGCTTTCCAGCAATAGCTTGTGCTGTCATCACCACCATCCGCCATAGTGGAGGCTTCATCCAGTCACAGCTGGCTTACTCTTAATTAAAGGACCATTATCAAAAAAAATGTTACATTTAAAATACACATTTTTAAGAAGTCCATTTCTCTCAGAATAAAATGCACCAAAAATTACTTTTCTCCTATGTTGCTATCACTTAGGGCTCGTTCACACTAGGGGCGTTTTTGCCTTTTTTTCGAGCGCAAGCGAATCTCAAAATCGCCCCCAAATTGCTTGTGCAATTAATCTCTATGAGAAGGTTCATATCAGCGCAGTTCGAGCGCTGTGCGTTCAGAAAAGCGGTGCCTGGACCATTTTTGGGGCGATATTGCTATAATGAAAGGAATAGGAAGAGCGCTAAATGCTCACAAAATCGCTTTGTGGGGCAATTGCGTTTGCTTTTTAACCTTCCTGGCGGTAAGCCCGAGCTGAGCTCGGGCTATGCCGCGCAGGAAGATATCTCAGCCCCTGGTGGGGCGATTTTCTTCATTTAAAATGCTGTACGCGCAGCTAGCACTTTGCTAGCCGCGCGTACAGCTTGATCGCCGCCGCTCTGCGGCGATCGCCCGCACGCAGTGGCGCAACAGGGCCCCCCCCCCCCCCGCCAGAGCCCTGCGCTGCCCGGACCAATGAGTTCCGGGCAGCGCTATGGGCTGGATCGGAGGCGTCTGACGTCAGGACGTCGGCTGACGTCCATGACGTCATTCTGATCGTCGCCATGGCGACAGGAGAAGCCAAACAGGGGAACGCGTTATATACGCGTTCCCCTGTTTGCTATTGATGCCGGCGACGATCGCACTAGAGGGACACATGCGCCCTCTAGTGGTGTTTCATGTAGCTACCACTCTGGTAGCTTTACATGAAACAAAAAAAAAAAAAAATTAAAAAAAAAAGGATTTTTGCCTTTTTGGCAAAAACAACTAACCGCCAGGAGGGTTAAAGAATAAATACATTGTACGTATTTATTCTTTTCAGGGTCAAAGAGTTCACTGCCTGACTTGTGTTAGGGAGTGAATTAAAAAAAAACGCTTGGGAAAAGCGCTTTTCACAAAAGAGCAACGCCCACTCAAGCCCCGTGGATCGAAAAAAAAATTGCAACAAAAACACCCCAACGCTAATGCGAGTGGAACGCAATGTGAACAAGCTCTTACAGTAGGGGGTAAAGATCTGACAGGTTTTGGACTAATTAATCGCCTCATGGGAAATTCTCAGTATTTCATAGTAACATTACAGTAATGTAGTTTAGTTGAAAAAAACACAATCCAAACTCAACCAGAAAGGAAAAAAATATATCATTATGAACCTCGTCCGCGCGGATCGATTACCGCTCGTCCCTGAGCGGGCGGGGGTCGAGCAGCGTGATCGGACCAGCTGAATATTATCTTTATTGCTACCAGAGAAAGAGTCTACTCCAGAGTTTCTCCAATAGCAGCCTTTGCATTGCGGGAGACAGATTTTTGCCTAGGAGCAAACCTTGTCTTAATAAAGTGGCCCTACGTGATTCCGAAACGTTGGTTGTTTGTATACAAAACGAATAAAGAATAGCATTGGCTGTTCCAGCTTTCTCCTTTACTTGCCATGCCATGCAGAGACTGGAGCCGCAAGGTGATTGGCTGTATTGCATGTCAATAAGCTGCACTGAAGAGAAGTGAAGAGGACCTGTCCTGCCGCCAGGAGCAGATAATATGTAAAGCCCTGCTGCTGCTCATACAGAAGCAGGCCCCTCTAGCCCCGGCCCTGTTTTTTTTATGAATTTTGCTGTTGCTTGGTCCATGTAAATTGAGCTTTACACTTTAAACTACAGGCACACAAAGGAGGGAAACAATTTACAAGTTCCAGCTCAAACAGGCTCCTTGCTTCATGTTACAAGGCATGTTTTCCAATAGTCACACTACTTAAAGTGGCAGGGTAGCGTGGCAACGTTTTTAGTGTTTACCCCACCCACATACAACTAAAATCACAGAAAACGAGCTAAGGAAAAACATAAAAGCCTGGGTTAATGCTGTAGTAAAACCGTACTTCAAAATGAAATGTAGGGGCCCACCAGGGAAAACATGAGCGGTTCCCTTCAGGGAGCAGTAACAGGCTTGCCATAAACACAGGAACACCAAACACAGCCGAGCTTATTCTCAGACTTTCATAATTATGATAGAAAACAAACATTAGCTGTAATTACGTAATAATATGTCATTTCCCTTAGGATCCTGGCAATAAACTCTTTGCACAGCTTATGGGCACGTTTTCACAGGCGGTTTTCCTCGCCTCCATGATGAGTTCCAGCTTGACCTGACCTAAGAATCAAAGCGGCTTATGAAGTTGTACTTACCACACGCCAGGTAGCGACAATAGGTGAGTGACGACGACTCCGAATATTGTCAGGACTGCCTTTCATCTGGGTTTTCACAAGTGTTATGCGGGTATTAGAGGGATTTGAAAGCATTACAGGCCACCCACTCCCAGCATGTTAAATCTCTACTCTAGGTAAACGGTTTTTTTTGTTTATTTATTGTGATAGGTCAGCTATCAGTGATAATGCAATGGGCTCAAACCAGGGGCAAAGCAACAGGGGGTGCAGAGGTTGCGACCGCATCAGGGCCCTTGAGCTAGAGTGGCCCCAGGGGGCCCTCCCTCAGCTGCAATATTAGCATTCTATCGGTCCTGTGCTCATAATAATCACTTCTATAGATACTAACAATCTGTTCCCCATCCCCTTCTTGCACTTCTGACACTGTAATTGCCATTGGCAGGTTTTGGTGCACCTTATCAATTTATTATGTATAGGGTGCTTGGGGGGCCCCAATGTAAAACTTGCATCGGGGCCCACAGCTCCTTAGCTACGCCACTGGCTAAAACCATAATGCCCAACTGCCCCTCTTTTGGAGTGACAGTCCCTCTTTGGGAACCCTGTCCCTCTGTCCCTCTTTCCTCCTCATTTGTCCCTCTTTCAGGACTGATGTACAGATCTGTGTAAATATGTGTATTTTTCTACTGAATGGCTATCATTCATACAGCTGACTTTACCGAACACTCGGAAAGTATTGCATTCATAAAGCCTCTTTCCGCATGAAAAACTGACACTACCGAGCAGAGCGATAAATCACCGCCTTGTGCGGTGATTATCGGAACAAATGTAACAAAATGTAAATTCATAAAGAATACCGCAAGCGGTATGAGGTCGGGAAGTACTGCTCCCTCTGATGTGGCGATACCAATGTAAAGAAAATGGAGACACACAGACCTCCCAGGCAGCTGCAGTAGAGCGGAACACGGAGAAATGTATCAACTCGGCAGCTTCCTGTGCTTACGCAAGCCTACCGCCTGCCTACCGCCAGCCTAGTTCGGGGAATCTCCGCACTGCTACCGCACCTGGATACATTTTTATGAATGCCCACCCAGAAGTCTAAAATACCGGTAGCGGTGTTTTCCCGCATTGATTCTCCTTACCGACAGCTCCTTTATGAATGATAGCCAATGGACCTGATTCACAAAGCGGTGCTAACAGTTAGCACACTGGTAAAAAGCCCTTTATCATGCCTAATCTCAGTTTAGGCATGATAAGTTTAGGTGTGATAAGTTTAGGTGTGATAAGTTTAGGCGTGATATGTTTAGGCATGATAAGTTTAGGCGTGATATGTTTAGGCATGATAAGTTTAAGCACCAACTGGGTTAGCACCGCAGTGCACAGCTGATCAAAAGTTTTGCGCTAGCAAAGTCTGGTGCACTTCGCATAGAATTTAATGCTGCTGCTTTGCGTGCGGGACTTTGCGCGCAATTTAAACTTATCTAAACTTATCATGCCTAAACTTATCACACCTAAACTTATCACGCCTAAACTTATCACGCCTAAACTGGCTTTTCACCAGCGTGGTGCAATGGTTATCACGCCTAAAGTCTCTAACTGGGTTAGCACAGCTTTGTGAATCGAGCCCATTGTGTTTAATTTACTCTAAATTTTAATCCCATCCTTTAAATTGATATATTTCTTATTTTCTAATCTTAATATGAAGGAAAATGAACCAGGATAGAAAGAACTAGTGTAGTTAGAATTGTAAAACATATTTTTGATTCACTTCTATATTGCTTTGAACAGTGGTAATCATTAACAAGCTGTTCCCCATCCCCTATTGCACCTCTGACACTGTGGTTGTCCTTGATTGGTTTTGGTGCGCCTTATAAGTTATGTACAGTGCTGCTCATCCAGATTCCGGACATCCGGGTAACCTGGATATCCAACCTTTTTATCAGCTATCCGATTCGGATTCAGATTCCGGATTTCTGTAGAAATACGGATAGCTATCTGGGGATAGTTGGCTGGCAATGCGGATATCCGCAGAAATCCGACTATTGAGATACTGTAACTAAGTAGATACTGTAACTAAGTGACAGTCAGACAGCAGAGGAGAAGACACTAACTGTCACACTGGCACTGCTCAGCAGCACAGCAGTTCTGTAGTAAGCTAACACAGTAGTACTACTACTCTTACAACTACTAGCACTGACTACAGTACTACAGTACTAACTACACAATAACACAGTAATCCTATTCCCTAATCCCTAACCTAACCTATACTGTAGGTAGCTAAGGCTAATAGCTGGCCAGCAGGCAGCAGCTGGCCTGGTCTGTGCACAGCACACACACAGATACACAGCAGCTGCAGCAGCCCTGCAGCACACACTCTGACTGTCACACAATGAAATCAAGCTAATTAACAATACAACAATAGTGTAGTGATAGTGAAGGGGTTAATCACTGAACAGCTTTAGGTTTATCACTGTGTACAGCACTTGCTAGGCCAGCAGCACTGGAGCATGTCTCTCAGTGAGCATTCACAAGGAAGGATGAGATTTCTCATCATGGCAGTCCTCCTTATTATACAGGGGGGGCTGGCCAGGGTTCCTTTCTGTGATTGGGTGCCAGGGCTTAGGCCATGTGCCACTGCCAAGTGCTACGTCCGGCATGCTCCTGGCAGACGTTACACCTGCTTCCTGGCAGACGTTACACCTGCTGCATTGCCCTGCTCCTGCTGCCTTTGCTGCTCCCACCGCCAGGGTGCCAAAGGCCACTGCTGCTTTGCTGATACCACCTATATTTAACCCACAACACAATTGCTGCGTAATTTTTTGGAGGTGTTTGGGCTGAAAACTGCCATGTACCAGTTGTGCGGTTGCACTTTGGACACAATGTGGGCTGCACGACCGCTGTCTGGAACCTAGTCCTGAAGTTAATTGACAGCCATTTTATGTATTTATTTTTTTGGGTGGGGGGGGGGGGGGAGATTTTAAGTCCCCACATCATCAATTAGTGTTTCCCATTAAAAAATAATTATGCTACATGGCTCATTTACCCGTAAAAAATGTTTTTAAAGCAATTTAAAGGCCACTTCCGATATTTCTATCCAGATATCCGAATCTGCCTGGATACCCCAGATACTGAGGTCGGATATCCGATTCGGATCAGAAAATTTTGAACTCGGATATCCGACCCGGATCGGATATCTGGGTATCCGGATCCCAATCCAATCTGGATTTTGAAAAGTGGTATCCGAGCAGCACTGCTTATGTATATAGCACTTGGGGGCCCCGTGTAAAACCTGTCTATACCAGCCTGCATGGGTGACAAAGTAGTTATGTGGCTTGGGAGGGGCCCGGGGCACCACATGTTGTCCTTTTTTAAAAAAATATAATGAAATCAAATGTATACAAGCAAGGCAGGCTTTATACTTTTCCCGCCTCTAGGACAGCTTTCTTGTAACTATTTGTCTATGTGCATAGACCTCCTCCTATTCCATGTGCAGCCCCCTCTTCCATGTGTAAGATCTATGTAAAGCAGTCTGTCTCTTTTATGTACGGTTCCTTTGTTCACTAGCTCCGTTCTTCCATGTGTTGTGCCTATTTGGACCCTTCCTTTTCCATTCATAACCTCCTCACCCCTGGGCAGCAGCCAACCAAGACCTGAGCCTTTGTGGCCTTTTCAGAAATCTGCCTTGTATACTAGGCACAGAACTCAGAAGTTAAGGTGGCCATACACTCGTCAGAGTAGCAGCAGATAGATCATCAGATGGATTTCTTATCTATCTGATGTGTTTTTAGAACATTTTTTACTAGGATAGAATTCCAATAGATTTCAGTTTGAAATCTATTGAAATTCGATCTGATGGCATTTTTTTGCCATCAGATTTCCATTAGGGCCAATGCAAAATGATAAGCCTTCTCATCAGATCGACCTAGATTTTCCACCCTGCCAGTTCGATGGAAATCCATCGAAATCGATCGAAATCGACCGTCGATCGGTCGACTGGCAAACCGATTTGCAATCGATCAATTGATCGATTGGCCAGAAAATCGGCTGAGTGTATGGGCCCCTTTAGTGTACCACAGCAAAATATAATTTTAACAAATATAAAAAACATTTTTATTTTAAAACTTTAAAATCGATTTTTTAAAAACTATAAGGTCTTTTTGAAAATGTTTTTGACATGTTCCTACTATACCTAGAAACGACCTAGATGTTTCTTGGGGATGATAGCTCTTACGTGGGCTTTGTTATGCTCCAAGCCCATTCTCATGCATCCAGGAATCTCCATAGGTTTAGGTCCACATCCAATGCAGGCCTGGATTTCTGACTTGGAAGTACGCACCTCTGTTCCTGCCTTCCACAAGCCAGTGAGAGCACCTTAATTGCCAATAATTGGTCTCTGGACAGTAAAAGTGGGTGTGGTACATTTCTAAATGAGAAGTCATAGACATACTGAGTAGAGGACAGTGTTGCCCATATAAACTTATTTTGGTTCCTGGACATAGTTTCTACTTCCAGGAACCATGCGCGCTACCGCGCGCCCCCGCGGCCGATCGTGCGCATGCACGCGCACTCCCGGCCGTGGATTCGGTAGCCAAGGAATCAATGTATCGGGCTACGGAGCCCGATCATTGATTCCTCTCCCCCGCTGAAAAAGCGACAGCTTCTCTCGGAAGCTGAGCTTTTTCTGGCCGTCTTCTTCCTGATGCGTCACTCTAAGCGCGTGCTCCGCTTAGAGTGACGTCATGTAAACAAACTCATGGCCGCCATCTTGTGGCCAAAAAGTAATACTACACCTGAAAAAAAAAAAAACACAGAATTAACACACATTTACATTATAAATCTATTGTTTACCTCCCACCCTCCCAAAAGTACCCAAATAAAATGTTTAGTATAAAAAAAAAAAAACCCATTACAATAAAAAAAACAAACATGTAAATATTTACCTAAGGGTCTAAACTTTTTAAATATCAATGTAAAGATGAAATATTTCTATATTTTTTTTTATTTTAAACTTGTAAATAGTGATAGATGCAAAATGGAAAAAATGCACCTTTATTTCCAAATAAAATATTGTCGCTATACATTGTGATAGGGACATAATTTTAACGGTGTAATAACCGGGACATATGGGCAAATACAATACGCGAGTTTTAATTATGGAGGCATGTATTATTTTAAAACTATAATGGCTGAAAACTGAGAAATAATGAATTTTTCCATTTTTTTCTTATTCTTCCTGTTAAAATGCATTTACAGTAAAGTGTCTCTTAGCAAAATGTACCCCCCCAAAGAAAGCCTAATTGGTGGCGGAAAAAACAAGATATAGATCAGTGCATTGTGATAAGTAGTGATAAAGTTATAGGCTAATGAATGGGAGGTGAACATTTCTCACGTGAAAACGATGGAACCTGAATGGGTTAAGGAATCAATCAGGTTACTGCTGGATCTCCCTTTCTATTTCAGGTGAGAAAGTGGATCAGGAATTTGGTTATTAAAAGGAACCTGAAGTGAGAGGAATGCAGAACCTGCTATCTTCTTTCCTTTATAAACAATTATTATTATTATTTATATAGCACCGGCATCTTCTGCAATGCTGTACAGAGTATACTGTCCTGTCACTTAAAGAGAACCCGAGGTGGGTTCTAAGAGTCTTACTAGCACACAGAGGCTGGGTCTGCATATAATACCCAGCCTCTGTTGCTATACTGCTCCCCCCAGCCCCCCCTCTGCGCTCTGCTATGCCCCCATCAATTATACACCATGCTGGCGACACGCAGCGTGTCGCAGCTGGCTGATTACATCTGTACTTGTCAGTCTCGCCGCTCCCCCGCCTCCTCTAAGTCACCGCTCCCCGCCCGCGTCCCTTCCCTCCAATCAGCGGGGAGGGAAGGGACGCAGGCGGAGAGTGGCGACTTAGAGGAGGCGGGGGATCGGCAAGACTGACAAGTACAGATGTAATCAGCCAGCTGCGACACGCTGCGTGTCGCCAGCATGGTGTATAATTGTTGGGGGCATAGCAGAGCGCAGAGGGGGGGCTGGGGGGAGCAGTATAGCAACAGAGGCTGGGTATTATATGCAGACCCAGCCTATGTGTGCTAATAAGATTCCTAGAACCCACCTCAGGTTCTCTTTAGTGTTGGGCGAACACCTGGATGTTCGGGTTCGCAAACGTTCGCCGAACATGGTCGCGATGTTCGGGTGTTCGCGCCGAACTCCGAACATAATGGAAGTCAATGGGGACCCGAACTTTCGTGCTTTGTAAAGCCTCCATACATGCTACATACCCCAAATTTACAGGGTATGTGCACCTTGGGAGTGGGTACAAGAGGGAAAAAAATTTAGCAAAAAGAGCTTATAGTTTTTGAGAAAATCGATTTTAAAGTTTCAAAGGGAAAACTGTCTTTTAAATGCGGGAAATGTCTGTTTTCTTTGCACAGGTAGCATGCATTTTGCCGCCATGCAGTCATAATGTAATAAAGATAAGAGGTTCCATAAACAGGGACCGGCAACGCTAACCCAGCAGCAGAACACGTGATGGAACAGGAGGAGGCGCAGGAGGAGAAGGCCACGCTTTGAGACACAACAACCCAGGCCTTGCATGAGGACAAGAAGCGTGCGGATAGCATGCATTTTGCCGCCATGCAGTCATAAATGTAATAAAGATAAGAGGTTCCATAAACAGGGACCGGCAACGCTAACCCAGCAGCAGCACACGTGATGGAACAGGAGGAGGCGCAGGAGGAGAAGGCCACGCTTTGAGACACAACAACCCAGGCCTTGCATGAGGACAAGAAGCGTGCGGATAGCATGCATTTTGCCGCCATGCAGTCATAAATGTAATAAAGATAAGAGGTTCCATAAACAGGGACCGGCAACGCTAACCCAGCAGCAGAACACGTGATGGAACAGGAGGAGGCACAGGAGGAGAAGGCCACGCTTTGAGACACAACAACCCAGGCCTTGCATGAGGACAAGAAGCGTGCGGATAGCATGCATTTTGCCGCCATGCAGTCATAAATGTAATAAAGATAAGAGGTTCCATAAACAGGGACCGGCAACGCTAACCCAGCAGCAGCACACGTGATGGAACAGGAGGAGGCGCAGGAGGAGAAGGCCATGCTTTCAGACACAACAACCCAGGCCTTGCATGAGGACAAGAAGCGTGCGGATAGCATGCATTTTGCCGCCATGCAGTCATAAATGTAATAAAGATAAGAGGTTCCATAAACAGGGACCGGCAACGCTAACCCAGCAGCAGAACACGTGATGGAACAGGAGGAGGCACAGGAGGAGAAGGCCACGCTTTGAGACACAACAACCCAGGCCTTGCATGAGGACAAGAACTTGAAGCGTGCGGATAGCATGCATTTTGCCGCCATGCAGTCATAAATGTAATAAAGATAAGAGGTTCCATAAACAGGGACCGGCAACACTAACCCAGCACCAGCACACGTGATGGAACAGGAGGAGGCGCAGGAGGAGAAGGCCACGCTTTGAGACACAACAACCCAGGCCAGAGTGGCAGTAAACACAATGCTATACAGTGGTGGCTGAGTGGTGTACTACTGTTCCCAGCAGCGACACAGAGCACAATGCTATACAGTGGTGGGTGAGCGGTGTACTACTGTTCCCAGCAGAGACACAGAGTGGCAGTAAACACAATGCTATACAGTGGTGGCTGAGCGGTGTACTACTGTTCCCAGCAGCGACACAGAGCACAATGGTATACAGTGGTGGGTGAGTGTTGTACTACTGTTCCCAGCAGCGATACAGAGCACAATGCTATACAGTGGTGGGTGAGCGGTGTACTACTGTTCCCAGCAGAGACACAGAGTGGCAGTAAACACAATGCTATATAGTGTGGGTGAGCGGTGTACTACTGTTCCCAGCAGCGACACAGAGCACAATGCTATACAGTGGTGGGTGAGCGGTGTACTACTGTTCCCAGCAGAGACACAGAGTGGCAGTAAACACAATGCCATACAGTGGTGGCTGAGCGGTGTACTACTGTTCCCAGCAGCGACACAGAGCACAATGGTATACAGTGGTAGGTGAGTGGTGTACTACTGTTCCCAGCAGCGACACAGAGCACAATGCTATACAGTGGTGGGTGAGCGGTGTACTACTGTTCCCAGCAGAGACACAGAGTGGCAGTAAACACAATGCTATACAGTGGTGGCTGAGCAGTGAACTACTGTTCCCAGCAGCGACACAGAGCACAATGGTATACAGTGGTGGGTGAGTGGTGTACTACTGTTCCCAGCAGCGATACAGAGCACAATGCTATACAGTGGTGGGTGAGCGGTGTACTACTGTTCCCAGCAGAGACACAGAGTGGCAGTAAACACAATGCTATATAGTGTGGGTGAGCGGTGTACTACTGTTCCCAGCAGCGACACAGAGCACAATGCTATACAGTGGTGGGTGAGCGGTGTACTACTGTTACCAGCAGAGACACAGAGTGGCAGTAAACACAATGCTATACAGTGGTGGCTGAGCGGTGTACTACTGTTCCCAGCAGCGACACAGAGCACAATGCTATACAGTGGTGGGTGGGTGAGCGGTGTACTACTGTTCCCAGCAGCGATACAGAGCACAATGCTATACAGTGGTGGGTGAGCGGTGTACTACTGTTCCCAGCAGAGACACAGAGTGGCAGTAAACACAATGCTATATAGTGTGGGTGAGCGGTGTACTACTATTCCCAGCAGCGACACAGAGCACAATGCTATACAGGGTGAGCGGTGTACTACTGTTCCCAGCAGACACACAGAGTGGCAGTAACCACAATGCTATATAGTGTGGGTGAGCGGTGTACTACTGTTCCCAGCAACGACACAGAGCACAATGCTATACAGGGTGAGCGGTGTACTACTGTTCCCAGCAGAGAGACACAGAGTGGCAGTAAACACAATGCTATATAGTGTGGATGAGCGGTGTACTACTATTCCCAGCAGCGACACAATGACCGGGGGACCCTGGCTAGCCTGGCTGGAGAGAGAACTACCCTGCCTGCCTACCCAAAGCTAAACCCACAGACAAATGGTGGAGAAATTACGTGGATCGGGTATTTATTTACCCGAACCACGTGACCCGTTCGGCCAATCACAGCGCTAGCCAAACGTTCGGGTAACGTTCGGCAATGCGCTCTTAGTTCGGCCATATGGCCGAACAGTTTGGCCGAACACCATCAGGTGTTCGGCCAAACTCGAACATCACCTGAACAGGGTGATGTTCTGCAGAACCCGAACAGTGGCGAACACTGTTCGCCCAACACCAGTTCTCTTTAACTGTCTCTCAGAGGAGCTCACAATCTAATCCCTACCATAGTCATATGCCTATGTATGTATCGTGTAGTGTATGTATCGTAGTTAAGGGACAATTTTAAGGGTAAGCCAATTAAATTATCTGTATGTTTTGGGGATGTGAGAGGAAACTGGAATGCCCAGAGGAAACCCACACAGACACGAGGAGAATATACAAACTCTGTGTAGATAGTGCCCTGGCTGGAATTCTGACCGGGGACTCAGCACTGCAAGGAAAGAGCGCTAACCACTGCACCAGTGCCAGTTGGCCACTTTGGGATCTGGGCGGCCAGTACCCAAAGCGTACCGAACAGCGAATACAGGCAACACCTGGGGCTGCAGGGAGAGCCAGAGGGCTGCAGTGTCCAGTCTATGTAAGAGGAGACGGGGACCAGAAGTCGGGAAACAGCAGCAGAATGGACAGGTCAAAGGAGCCTGGGGACGTGCAGACACCACTGCAGCTGCTGATCTTTACTGGTTTTCGGGACTTGGCCAGCCAAGCTCTGGTTAGGTCACTTTCTGGCCAGCCAAAGTCCAATGATTGACCATTATTTAGCAGTGTTTTCCATATTGGTCACAGTAGCTGGCCGCTTTTAACATTGGCTGGCCACATCCCAAAGAGGAAAAACTTTAGGTTCTGGCCGTAACAGATATGCACAGATGGAGAAACTGCTTGCTTGGCAATAGGAAACAACCGTCATTTCCCACAATGCAACGGGGTTCACAGACAAGGAACAGTCAGGGCCATGGGTTTCACCACAATATCAGCCACACAAATGCCTCAGATTGTCTGTTCGAGAAAAAGGTCAATATTTCTGGTGGGAAAGGGGGGGTGCTAGTAAAAAAGGGCGCACAGGGATAGTGGACAAAAAGGGCGCCGCCATAGACTGCAATGCAAAATATCGGCTATTCGGCGCCCGACAGGAAAAAAGGGTGCCCGAGAAATAGCGGTTACAGGGATCGTGTTAACAAAATTTTTCGTTTACTGAATAAGGTTTATAACAAATATCGCTTACAAGTTCGTTTTGAATTTGTGTTATACTTATTTTTTTTTTGTTTTTAAATTTCGCTTATATCAGTTTTTACTTATTATTTAGTTTAAAAATTTCGCTTACAAAAGTATAACAACTAAATTTTCGTTTACACTTCTGTGATCATTTAAAAATTTGTTTTCATATGTATAATGCGTAAATACGGTTTTCAACCTTATTGTATTAGAAATACATCGCTTTTGGTATTAACTTTGTTTTTACACTTATAATGCGTTGATTATAGTTACTAAAATATCGCTTTTAATATTTCTGTTATTTTAAGGTTGTTTTTACACTTATAATGCGTTGATTATAGTTACTAAAATATCGCTTTTAATGTTACTGTTATTTTAAGATTTGTAATGCTTGTAAGGCTATCTATTGTATTGTATATATTTATATATACTTTTCTCTATTTATAATATTAATGTATACGTGATTTTAAGGCTATTTTAAGGCTATTTATTCTATTACAAATATATAAATTATTTTATTCATGTTATTTGTAGAGAAGTATTTTAAGGATTAAATATATTATTGTTTATATGTGTTTAGGGTGTTTGTGCGGTGGGGATGGTTAGGTTTAGGCATTACCAGGGGGGTCTAGGGCAGAGGTTCTCAACACGGGGTTCGCGTACCCCAGGGGGTTCGCGAGACCACAGTCGGGGGTACGCAGCACGATCAGCTGCACTTGCTTACTTATGGCCACTTGTGTGGTCTATATACGAGCCGCGCTCTGCACGGACCCGGCGCCGGCAACCCGATCAGCTGATCAGCTCTGATCAGCGTCACTTGCCTGTTTCCTATTTACCAGCCTCGCTCTGCACGGAAACAGCGCCGGCAAACCAATCAGCTGATCAGCTCTGATCAGCGTCATCGTGCAGCGCTATCACCCCGCCCTCCCCACCGCACTTTACATTTCCGTCTGTGAGCATGATGATGTGATGAGAGCAGCTCAGAGACAGGTTATTATAATGTTAATGGCATTATATGGAAGTGATAGAGAGAGTGACAAGAGTCTCCCCCTCCACATGCCTGGATTTTGAAGGCTGCAGTGCCAGCTGAAAAGCAGAAATCTGCACACAAGGCAAACGCATATATAGTGACCACATGTGCAATGTAAATGTGTATATATATATATGCATATACATATATATATATATATGCATATACATATATATATATATGCATATACATATATGCATATATATATATATATATATATATATATATATATATATTTACACACACACATATATATATATATATATATATATATATATATATATATATATATATATTTACACACATATATATATATATATATTTACACATATATATATATATATATTTACACATACACAAATATATTATATATATATATATATATACCACAGCATAGCGTGCTGAGCTTGTGCTCATCTCATTGTGTGTATATATATATATATATATATATATATATATATATATATATATATATATATATATATATATATATATATATATATATATATATATATATATATATATATATATAATCAAGCCAGTAGTAATACTTATTGCACACATGGCGCATACATATATATATATATATATATATATATATATATATATATATATATATTACATGAGGCACCCCCTAACCTGCCCCCGAGTCCCCTTAAAGGTAGCTGCATTATTAGGTGGCCCTTTGCTCTCTCCCATCAGTGTTACGTAGGGATAAACATTGCAATTTGTACTGTTGTTCCAAATGTTTCAGAACAAAATTGAAATTTAAACTAATGAACACTGCAGGGAAGGAGGGGGAGGTATAACTCGCCCTTGTAGCCATCTCTCTGTGTTGCCCTCCACGCTGTGTTTCAGCTCTCCAGCTTAAACCTCTTTCACAGCCAGAAACAACGCGGAGTTCAGCTCACAGGTGGCAACAGGAGTTAGTTACCCCCCTCCTTCCCTGCCGGCTGTGTTGTGCATCTGTTTAATTTTCTGAAGCATTTAGATCTAAATACTCCCTAATGTTAGGTTGTTCCCCGGGGCAGCTGATGTGTACCCAGGTCTTGCCTCCCCCCCCCCAAGCTAATAGTGCTCCCCTAGCGCCCTTTCAGATTATTTAACTGCTGCACTACCCAAGTCTGTGTCCTTCAGTCTTCATCCTCGCTGTCGACTCTTCTCAGTAACCCGGCGGCATGTACTGTACATATTAACGTAACACGCTGCCGAGTCACAGAGAAGAGGCAACAGGGCGATGAAGATGGAAGAGACATTACACTGACGATAGTGTGAGCTCCTCTGAGGGCAGTCAGGGACATGACTATGTACTCTGTAATGTGCTGCAGACTATATAAATACATAATAATAATATGGTAGGACATGATTAGAGTCAGACTATGACTATGGTGGGATTAGATTGTGAGCTCCTCTGAGGACAGTCAGTGACATGACTATGTACTCTGTAATGTGCTGCAGAAGATGTCAGTGCTATATAAATACATAATAATATAGTAGGACAGTAGACTATAATTATGGTAGGATTAGATTGTGAGCTCCTGTGAGGACAGTCAGTGACATGACTATGTACTCTGTAATGTGCTGCAGAAGATGTCAGTGCTACATAAATACATAATAATAATAATATGGTAGGACATTAGACTATGACTATGGTAGGATTAGACTGTGAGCTCCTCTGAGGAAAGTCAGTGACATGACTATGTACTCAGTACAGTGCATGCAGAAGATGTCAGTGCTATATAAATACATAATAATAATAATAATAATATGGTTGGACATTAGACTATGACTATGGCAGGGTCAGATTGTGAGCTGCTCTGAGGACAGTCAGTGACACCACTATGCTATATACATACATAATATTAATAATATGGTAGGTCTATGACTATGGTAGGATTAGATTGTGAGCTACTCTGAGGACAGTCAGTGACATGACTATGTATTCTGTAAAGTGCTACAGAAGATGTTGGAATAATAAAAATCATTCTAATTATTGTAATAATATAGTGGTGTCAAAATACTGTAGCTTAATTTGCACTACTATTTTTTTTGTACTAAGGCAAGAACAATGGATCGTTTTCTTATAAGATCTTCTGGATCAAATGATGGTTCTCATAATGACGTAGTCGTAGAGAGTTCTGTGTCAGAAGATGAACCAGTTACTAGAAAAAAAAAGAGTGATGGCGAACATACAAGCATGTCACTACCGCCCAAAACACGGAAATATGATGACATGTACCTAGCTTATGGATTTACATCAAATAACAGTGTCCCACCACAGCCTCTGTGTGTGATATGTGGAGAAACCCTATCAAACCATTCTATGAAACCATCTATGTTAAAAAGGCACCTTGTTACTAAACACCCTTCAGTGAAGGAAAAGCCAGTTGATTTCTTTAAGAGAAAACGGGATAGCATGACAAAGTCAAGTTCAGCTATGAAGTCTTACTCCACAACACCAAAACAAGCCCTCCAAGCCTCCTTTGACATTGCGCACATGGTGGCAAAAACAAAAAAACCTCACACTGTTGCAGAAAGCCTCATCATTCCCGCTGCGGTAAGAATAGCTGAAATCATGTTTGGAAAAGCTGAAGTTGACAAAATTAAGACCATTCCACATTCCAACGATACAATTTCCAGAAGGATTGAAGACATGGGAGACGACATCATTAAGCAGATATCTGAGAAGATAATCTTGCAAAAACAGTTTGCTTTACAGATAGACGAATCTACAGACATTTCCAATTCTGCTCAGTTAATGATATTTGTACGGTATATTGATGATGACAGTGAGAATGGAATACAAGAAGAAATATTTGGCTGTAAGGAACTTGATACAACAACAACAGGAGAGGAGATTTTTAATGCACTGAACAAGCACATTTTGGAAAAGGAACTGTCTTGGGAATGGTGTGTCTCTGTGTGCACGGATGGAGCAGCAGCCATGGTAGGCCGGAAGAGTGGACTTGTAAGCCGCCTTAAAGCTTTAAATCCTTCCATAAAGTGGAATCATTGCATTATTCATCGACAGGCTCTTGCGTCAAAACGACTGAGCAGAGAGTTAAGTTGTGTACTGGATGTTGCCGTGAAAACCGTCAACTTTATAAAGGCAAGAGCTTTAAATTCACGTCTTTTTCGTGCATTGTGCCATGATATGGGAGCTGATCATATCACGGTTTTACTTCACACAGAGGTTCGATGGTTATCACGTGGGAGGCTTCTGAATCGACTGCTTGAATTAAGAAATTAAGTCACTGTTTTCCTAAGAAATATGAATAGTGATTTCTTAAGTTATTTTGAAGATGAGATGTGGCTTTGCAAACTTGCTTACCTAAGTGACATTTTTGACAAAATTAATGATTTGAACCTTCAACTACAGGGGTTTACTACCAACATTTTTATAATGGAAGATAGAATCAAAGCCTTTAGGAAGAAAATTAAGTTTTGGAGAAGCAAGGTTGAAGCTGGAAATTTAACTTCTTTCCCACAGCTCATGGAATTCAGTGAAGAAAACGACATCTCTCCAACTGAGAATGTTAAAGAGATCATTAAGGAACATTTGACCAATCTGGAGTCACATTTTGAACATTACTTTCCAAGTGTTGAAGAGAATGACAGACAAAAAGTTTGGATTCTTAATCCTTTTGATGAGAATGCCATTATGGAAGCTGGGGTTCCCGATGATGCAAAGGAAAAACTGTTTGAGCTTTCTTCAGACAGTACATTAAGACCAAGACAACAAGAGTGTCCAGAAAACATTACTGGATTTTGGCACAGGCTGAAGAGGGAATACCCACAGTTAAGAAAAATGGCTCTTGCTGAACTCCTCCCTTTTGCTTCAACATACTTATGTGAATCCTGCTTTTCACATCTCACAACTCTGAAAACTAAAATTTGAAACCGCCTGTGTCCAGAAAGCGACCTTATTGTGGGCATCAGTTCCCTGAATCCAAGATTTGAGAAATTAATTTCTGCCAAGAAAGCCCAGGTTTCTCACTAAAATTGGAATCAAAACTAGTTTTTTTTTTAATGGACTGCATCATTTTCAAGTTCTGAAGTTGGTTTTTGCCACCATGCATTTTATTATGGTACAATTGTTGTTGTTTTTTGTTGTTGTTGTTGTTTTTTGGGATTACGTAAAAATAGCACATGATCACACTTGATACCATTGCAATTAAAGTTGACCGTTTCCTAAGTTGTCAGTTCAAATACTAGTTGCATGTTTAAATTTCATCAAAGTATATTGATCCGAATTAAGGGGGTACTCGGCTGGAACTGAATCGCGATAGGGGGTAGTTGGGTCAAAAAAGTTGAGAAACACTGGTCTAGGGGTTAGGGATAGGTACAAGGAGGGTTAGGTATAGTTACAGTATAATATATGCAATCAGGGGGTGGTTAGGGTTATGCACCACCAGGGGGGTCTTAGGGTTAGGCACCACCAGGGGGGTGGTTAGGGTTAGGCACCACCAGGGGGGTCTTAGGGTTAGGCACCACCAGGGGGGTCTAGGGGTTAGGGATAGGTACAGGGAGGGCACTGTGTGAGAGTAAGGTTAGGTATAGTTACAGCACAATATATGTAATATATACAATTTATTAAATTATATATATTTAAACAAAGAGGGGTCTAGGGGTTAGGGATAGGGATAGGGAGAGATCTGTGTGAGCCTACAGTTTGGTATAATTACAGTAAAATATCTGTAAAACCTACCATTGCATTGCTATGCTTAATACAAGTGTAAATATCGTTTTTGTTATAGACGATATTTGACGTTTCTTCTCAGAATTCGTTTGTTGTTATAGACTGTATTTTGCCATTTCATTTCCGTTTATTTAACGTATTTAGCACTAAATTTTCGTTTACAACCCCTTAAAAGAAAAATATGGTTTTGCATTAAAACTTAAAATTTTGGCTATACCCCGCGCCCTTTTTTCCAGGCGCCCTTTTTTGATACACGCCTATGTATCGGCTTCTGATTGGGATGAAGTTCAATCCTGGATATTAAAGTTCATCTTAAAAGTATTAAGAGGAACAGAGAAGTAGCTATGGGAAAGGGGGGGAGGGGGGAGGCAAGGGGTACATCTGTTCCTGGGCGCAGCATCTGAGGGGTTACAGGTTACAGGTTTTACTTTCCCTGATGCAGTGGCATAGCTAAGGAGCTATGGGCCCCGGTGCAAGTTTTACATGGGCCCCCCCAAGCACTTTATACATAACAATTGATACGGCACACCAAAACCTGCCAATGGCAACTACAGTGTCAGAGGTGCAAGAAGGGGAGGGGGAGGAGTTTGTTAATGATTACCACTATTCATAGTACCATCTTTCCCCGAAAATAAGACAGGGTCTTATATTAATTTTTGCTCTAAAAGATATGCTAGGGCTTATTTTCAGGGGATGTCTTATATTTCTATTAGGAAGTGTCTCTCAGCAGAACATTTCCTGTATGGATTTGAAAGTATGCTACTGTACTGATCAGGCACCTGCCCTGTCTTCCCTGCACACAGCTGACAACCTGGCTGTGTGCTGGGATGACAGGATCAGTGCCCGATTGGCACTGCACCACTGTGTTCACACTTACAGGCTGCCTCTTCCTCCTCTTTAACTTCTGCTAGGGCTTATTTTCAGGGTGGAGCATATATTTAAAGCATGCTCAAAATTCCAGCTAGGGCTTATTTTCAGGGTAGGTCTTATTTTCAGGGAAAGAGGGTATCTATAGCTAATACTGTAGTTGAGGGAGGGCCCCAATGCGGTGGCTACCTCTGCAACCCCTATTGCTACGCCCCTGCCTTGATGCGTTCTTGTCGAAGAGTCTATGAAAGATGGTGGAAGGATCCAATCTCCTCCCCTGCTTCCTCCTGCTCCCTGCTCCGGAGTTCTGTTTTATTTTATCTCCCTGCTGTAATCAGCGCTTGCCATGCTTGCATCAGCAAAGTAGATTGTGTATTTCTGCGTATCTCCCAACTTTGTAATGCCTGGTACACACGATGCAACTTCCTAGCCAGGTGGAGGGTCAAATTGATCTTTTCCGGCATGTCTGATCTGCTACTGATGGAGAACAGGATCGATTTTGTGCAGTGCTGATCTGAAAATCGATAAATTCTTAACCTCTTGAGGACTGCAAGGCTAAACCCCCCTAGTGACCAGGCCATTTTTAGTAAAAGTGGCCACTGCAGCTTTAAGGCCAAGCTGCAGGGCCGCACAACACAGCACACAAGTGATTCCCCTCCCCCTTTTCTCCCCACCAACAGAGCTCTCTGTTGGTGGGGTCTGATCGCTCCCCCATGTTTATTTTTTTTTTAAATAAATATTTATTTATTTTTTTTAAAGCCTGTTTCTTTAAACTGCTTCCCTCCCTCCCTCCCCACAGCCGGCCAATTACGGCGATCGGCTGTCATAGGCTCCTTCTTATGAGAGCCGATCGCTCTCTTGTCCCCCAGGGGGACAGCCATGTCGCACGGCTGTCCCCAGTGCAGCGCTGCTGCTGATCGCAGCGCTGCACAGTGTAAATAGACGGCAATGACACCGTCTATTAGTCTCCCGAGCGGCAATAGCTGCTCGGAGACTGAAGGCGGGGCGGAGCTCCGCCCCCCAAGCAGGAGATGCGATCTCCTGCAAAACAGAGCCCCAGGACTTTACGCCAATTGGCGTTAGGCGGTCCTGGGGCTGCCGCCGCGGCCGCGACCATCGGCGTGACGCGGTCGGCAAGAGGTTAATTAGGTGCAGATCGGACATGCAGGAAATTATCCTAAAACTCAAACATCTCTGGGAAAGCATGATGGATCCCCTTATGGTTCACACCTTGTCACGGAAGGGGCACAAAAACTGACTTAGTCCCCGGGTGCTGAAAACTCTAGCTACACCTCTGAAGAGGCAGAGCGTCAGCAGAGAAGTCAGGCAACTGACATTTTTTTAATAAAGGAAAAAAGATGGCAGCCTCCGTATTCACTTCAAGTTCCCTTTAAGACAATGCTTCCATCCCTCCTAAACTCCAGTGTAGGCAAGTGACTCCCAGTGTGATACTATTAGAAATTCTATGGTGGCACCATTACTGTTTTGTATAAATATAAATAAGTCAATCTAAAAATAAGAAGGTGCAGGAACAAACCAGTCATGCAGGTAGGGTTGTGGATGAATATCACCTGACACTTCTCAGCCAGCTAAAATTTATAGGCCAAACAAATGACTGGGTGTGTGCCACTGCTGGCAAGTCTTCTGTGATTGAATGCAGCCAGAGTAAATGTGTATAGAGCTGCCTAACAATGGTGGGCTGGAGAAAGCTGCAGATCTGGATCCAGGACCTGCAATTAATTAGGTTTCGTCCAAAACCGGTGTGCGGCTGACCACACATGGGAAAGCATCGCTACACAGTACAGCACTGTCAGTCTACATTTATGTTTTACTTCAGCCTCATTAAAACTCAAAAGTCTGCTGGAGGAAGGCGAACATGGCTGCACTAATACTGTGTGAACACTATCAATTACTTTCTCCCAAGATGATCATTAGGGACAGGGCTGGATTTCTAGTAAGGCCATAAAGGAAAGTCCCAGGCCTTGGGCAGATGCAGGCCAATGGGGACTTTGAACATATAAGAGGACTTGCTACATAGGGAAGACGAGGCTGAAAATGGGGATCAATACATGAAAAATGGAGACTGATGCCCAGGGGAGCTGTTCACGAAAGAGAGGGCTGCTGTACATGGATGATACACATGGAGGAGGGGGCTGCACATGGAACGGGAGGGGGCTGCTGTACATGGATGATACACGTGGAGGAGGGGGCTGCACATGGGATGGGAGGGGCGCTGCGGCACAAGAAAGGAGAGCCACAACATACTTGGCCTACGGGCACAAAAAGTATAAATCCGGCCTTGATTAGGGACAGAGAAAATGGGCAACTGCCAAGGGTTTCAATCTCAGAATCAGAATTTGTTTATTTTCTGGGAGTTGTACCCGGAATTGTTTTTAGAGGCACTCAAGTCAAGAATTGCAGAGGGCATAACAATGCTACGGTCAATCAAGTACTAAAATGTAGGCGGTCCTATGCCCATTGTTTTGCCCAAAATTCCATTATCAAAGCCGGATTTATACTTTTTCCACTCCTACACCAACTTTCTTGCAGCTTCCCTTCCATGTGCAGTGTCAGGAACTGGCCCGCGGCACGCCTGCGTATACGGTTCCCGACTGCAGGTTTGACCAGATCAAGCGGGGAACAGCCTTATTCAAGCTACAAACAAGGCTGTGACCCCTAAAAAGCTTCTTACTGCCACCACTAGCGGTTTGCTAGACACGTCCACTCGGCTGTCGACTGCTCAGCACGCAATCCACGTTTTCGTATTCGGGTCAGCTTAGCACTTTAGGCCGAATACAGGAACGCCACGCACACACACGCACAGTTGCAATCTTACACTGTAGTGAAGCAAAACCACTAACAGTCGTTCCGAACGATACTGTTAGCCACTCTGCTGTCGAGCTACTCGCACTGGTGTTTTCGTACGTTGGGTCAGCTGCGCGCTTTAGGCCAACGTATGACAAACGCCCCCACACACAATGCAATTACAATCTCATACGGTAGGGTTGCCCAAACGTACAAACTGGCACGGACTTATACACAGTTACACTTCAGTCTCTTCTAGGCTATGAGTGTTAGTTTAGTACAGCAGAAGTCAAGCTTATTAAATAACGATTTAATATTCCAGGAAAACGTGGAACAGTGCAGAAAATTAATATATACAAAAGATGTACAAAAACAAAGTAAAAAAGTTACAAAGTAAAAAGTTACAAGATTAAGAGTTTACAAAGATACACGCAAGACAGTTGCGTAAAATAAACGGGGGGAAAAAAGAACGTTACCAGCATAGGTTAGAACATTGTTTTACAGGAGAACGCCGTTTTTTCGACCAGGAGTCGAGATCATCCCTAGCTATGTGCTATCTCCAGGAGAAGATACCTGTGACTGTCCTGGACCAACTTAAATAGTCCGAAGTGTCCCCTGGGGCATTTAATGTCCAGCCCCCAGGAACTAATGCAATTTTGTGACATCACTGAACGCTTGTCCTAGTCTTCCTGTGATATGCGAACTTTAAAGGGTTCCTGTTTTAGCTTTTTGAAGGTTGCAGAATTCAACAGGTAAGATTGTATCCTAACAGACATCAAAAGGCTTCCTCAACATTATTTCCTAGCATCAAAGCTTTCCTGTCTCCGTTTTTAAAGTCTGCAGAGATTTCCAACCCCTTCCAGCCGGCTGTCATGTAAATTTCAAACCTTCAGGTGTCAGCTTCCCCTGTCCCCAAGACTCTGGTAGCCTTGCTTTGTATAATGGGACAATGGCTGACTCCAGAGCTCAAAAGCCATGCCGACCAGCCTATTCTTCCTCAATTGGCAGCTAATTAGCAGTAGACACAGTTTCCCCTGCTGGACAATGAGGGCAGAGGTAATGTACATTTACATGCAGACTCACATTAGCCTTCAGTTTACTCTGGCCAGGTGATCAATTACTCCCAAGCACAATACACATCTGAGGTTTTACCCAGTAGACAGAAAGAGGACAGAAATATGTTCTGTTATTATCCTTAACATTATCAGCACCCCAATATATCACCACATGCAGCACCCCTCCTATTCCCTGTGCAGCCCCCTCTTACATGTCTAACATTCATGTACAGCAGCCTCCTTCAGTTCTATACAGGTCCCTTGGGCAGAAGCTCCCTATTTCCATGTGTTGTTCCTTATTTGCAGCTTCCATATTTCATTCCCAGCCTCTTCTTCCATATGCAGCAATCCCTCTACCATGTCCAGCCGCCCGTTGGCCAGCTGCCGCCCAAGGCCCGAGCCTTGGTGGCCTTTTCAGCAATCCAGCCATGCCCATTGTTGCTGATTAGGGATCAGTTTAGGGATGATCGCTGTACAGGTATGCAGCTAGGCTATCTTTCAAGCAGAAGGATTAAAATGAGTAATGGGACTTCAGTAGCAGAACAATAACATCTGTCATTAGGGATTTATCACTAATGTTGAATATTCTCATTAAAGGGCTCCTCTCTTCCATACTTCACAGTAGTCATAATATGATATATATTTTTTACATTAACACAATGAGGTCTAAATATGTCAAGTAGAAAACACAAGTTTCAGGTAAAGGAAAGAGAACATATAATACTGAAGTGTCAGAAAAAGGCAACACCCTTCAGTAAGGTGTAAAAACGTAGTTCTGCTGTGCACACACACTGTTTACTCCCACCACTATCCTGTCACCTAGCTGCCCTCTTTGTATTACACGTTGTATCATATTTTCCATCAGTGTAATCTTAGATAAACTAGCATTTTCTCCAGTTAAGTATAAGGAATCTTTTTTTTTTATTTATTTTTAATTTTTCAAGAAAACAGATACATTTGATTTTGCAATAATGCAGAGGTGGGTTGTTCAAATGGTCTTATTTTTAGGGGCCTCGTTACATGAAGGTCAGAAGCCAGTATAATAATTTACAGTAGTGCTTATTTCATAACGAACACCTGAAGTGAGAGGGATATGAAGTGACAGGGATATGCCACTACATGTAAAGTAACATCAAATATTAAGAAGATTGGGTTCAGGAGCGCACTGTAATGAGGCAGCAGCAGGCTGAACGCGGACGTTTGTTCGCGTCCGCATCAGCAGCGCAACCGCCCGCATGGTCGCATGCGGAACGCGGAGAAACGTCCACGTCCGCAGCGGTAGCACGATCCACCGTTCAGTCGCAGACCTCTCGGCATACTCCACGTCGAGGCTGCACTCCTGGAACACCTTCACAGGCCTCATGGCATGCTGCTCGCCGAGACACCTCTCATGACAGTCTGGACCCCGTAGGGGCCGCGCGCGTGTGCAGTAGAGCCTTTTATACTCTTAGAAAGAGAGTCAGCTGACCAGCTGGTCAGCTGACCTCAGCAAGGTCCTTGAGCTGTGCTGCAAGGTCCTTGAGCCACGTTGTGATTGGTTGAATGGCTGGGCGGGCTGTTTGAGTCCAGCACAGTATAAAAGCAGGCATTCTGTCAGTTGCAAGTTGTCTGCAGTCAGCGAATACTTGTGTGTTAGCACTCAGACCCTAGTCAGATCCCAAAGTGTGCTAGAACCAGCTGGAGCTGGGGATCCACACTTAGCCAGATTCTGTTGATAGCCTAAAGTACTAATTGCATTGTATATTGTGTATGACCTTTTGCCTGTTACCTCATTATTCTCTTGTCTCCTGATTTTGTACCTCGCCAGCCCGTACCGTTACCGACTATTGGCTTGGCTTCTGACTTCCCTTGTGTTTCTCGATTCTGTACCTCTGCTCATCTGATTTCCCGTTGCTGACCTTGGCTTGACCTCTGATCTTGATTTCTGTCTGACGATTCGGTACTTCTCTGCCAGTTCTGATACCGAACCGTTTTCCGTTTGACTTCGCCCCCTTTAGTGGGTTTCCACTAAAGGGTTTACTTTGCTGAGTTCTTCTTGCGGGGAACTCAGTAACTCCTCAGCATATCATTACTGTTGAGGAACGCAATTCTGCGTTCTTATCCTAGTCGCAGAATCGCACACACTGCCCTTCCTTCCAGAGGTCACCTTCCCTCTGAGTTAACGTCAGTGTGGTGGGTTTTCCACAAGTTATCTGTTCCTTGTGTTTTCCAGAGTACGCATAAATATTTGTATTATTGGTGATGCCGCAGATCACCATATAATCAAATATATCTGTATTACTAGTGATACTGCGGATCACTAATAATCAGAAAACTCTGAAGTGTATGCACCAATCACCACATTACAGTACTGCAGACCAGTAAAAGTAACATGGAGGGAGTTGCCGAGCAGTTGCAGACTTTAACTGCAGCAGTCGATGAGCTTAGAAACACCGTTGCTGCTCAGCAGGTCCAGATCAACCAGCTGACTGAGGCCTTTCAGAAACTACCGGCACCACTTAATATTCTACCCTCCCCAGCCAGTAGCGAGCCTAAGATGGCTCTTCCTGAAAGATTTTCTGGTTCTCGGTCCGACTTCAGTAATTTCAAAAATCGTTGTTTAGCCTATTTTCAGATGAGGCCCATGTCATCTGGTTCTGAGGTACAGAGAGTAACTTTAATTAAAACTTTGTTACAAGGGGATTCTCAGACATGGGCTTTCAGCTTACCTGAGGGTCACACTGCCTTATCTTCTGTGTCCGAGTTTTTCAAGAACATGGCCATCATATATGAGGATCCTGATTTAGCCGGCACTGCCGAGCGTAAACTCCGAAGCCTAAAGCAAGGCAATCGTATGGTTGAGGAGTACGCTGCCGAGTTTAGAAGGTGGGCGGTCTCAGCGAGGTGGGATCAGTTCACTCTTCTAGACACATACATGACCGGTCTCTCTGAGTCTATTATTGATGTCATGATAAGCCACCCTGAGCCCAAAGACGTAGATGCAGCTATTGCCTTATCGGTTAAAATCGATAGACGCATTCGTTATCATAAAAAGGGCAGGTCATCTGTGCTAGTTAGAGCGCCCTCTACTGTTGGTTCCCCTGAGGTTCCAGAGGAGGAGCCAATGCAGTTGGGGCACGGACGACTCTCAGTCGCTGAGAAAGCTAGGAGAAGGAAGGAGGGTCTGTGTCTATATTGTGGGGGAAAGGGGTCATCGAGTGCAGAACTGCAGTAAGAAGGCGGAAAACTTGTCCGCTTAGGGATGGTTGGAGGTACCACCCTAAGCGAGCCAGTTCTACCTCCATGTCAGAATAAAATCTTGCTGCCCTGTTCTCTTCATTGGGAGAACAGTGACTTCCTTACCTCTGCATTTGTTGACTCTGGGTCAGCTGCCAACTTCATTGACAGAGACCTTGCTTTAAACTTTAACATTCCCATTCTTCCCATACAAAGACACATCTATGTTACAGCAATCGATGACTCTCCTTTACAGAACAAGACACCTCTTTGTCAAACTCCGCCGCTCACACTTCAGGTTGGAGTATTGCACACTGAGGTCATCCAGTTCTATGTTCTAAAGATGGCCACCTCATCCGTCATACTGGGGCTACCATGGTTGAAGAAGCATTCCCCTCAAATAGACTGGAAAGAGGGTCAATTATCTGCCTGGTCCCCCTATTGTCAGGAGAATTGTCTGAAATCTATTTCTGTGTGTGCTTCAGAGGTCCAGGTCCAGGGGGTCCCATCTCAGTACACTGATTTTTCCGATGTATTTTGTCCTCGATCTGCTGACAGGTTGCCTCCACATAGACCCTATGACTGCCCCATTGAATTGAGACCGGGTACACTGCCTCCTAGGGGTCGTTTGTACAACCTCTCCAGCCCTGAAAAGGTTGCAATGAAAGATTACATCAAGGAGAACTTGGAGAAGGGATTTATCCGCGCCTCCAAGTCTCCTGCGGGTGCAGGTTTCTTTTTTGTTAAAAAAAAGGATGGTGGTCTTCGCCCCTGCATAGACTACAGGCAGCTAAACAAAATCACCATAAAAAATCGATACCCTCTTCCACTCATTGATGACCTGTTTACTCAGATTACTGAGGCCTGTGTTTTTTCAAAATTAGACTTGAGGGGGGCATACAATCTTATTCGGATTAGAGAGGGCGACGAGTGGAAGACCGCATTTAACACTCCTGACGGTCACTATGAGTATTTAGTTATGCCCTTTGGATTGTGCAATGCCCCAGCTGTCTTTCAGGAGTTTGTAAATGATATTTTCAGAGATGTGTCTGGCAGGTTCACAGTGGTCTATCTGGATGATATTCTAATTTTTTCAAAAAATTTACAGGAACACAGGCAGCATGTAAAATTTGTGTTACAGAAGCTCAGGGAGAACCAGTTATATGCTAAACTGGAGAAATGCCTCTTCGAGGTGAAAGAGGTGGCATTTTTAGGGTATATCATTTCCACCTCTGGACTGGCAATGGATCCAAGCAAAGTCTCAGCAGTTTTGGATTGGCCGCAACCTTCAGGCCTCAAAGCCCTGCAGAGATTTTTAGGCTTTGCTAACTATTATAGGCGGTTTATTAAGGGGTACTCTTCAGTTGTCGCCCCCATGACCCAGTTGACCAAGAAAGGCGCTGATGCGACTAACTGGTCACCAGAAGCCATTGAGGCCTTTCAATCATTAAAAAGATCTTTTTGTTCCGCCCCCATATTGCGTCATGTTGACGTCACCCGCCCCTTCATAGTAGAGGTAGATGCATCGGAGGTTGGGGTTGGGGCAGTCCTCTCGCAAGCTTTTGGACCCGATAATAAGGTTCATCCTTGTGCATTTTTTTCAAGAAAGTTTGCACCGGCAGAGAGGAATTATGATGTGGGGAACCGGGAATTGTTGGCTGTTAAGTTAGCTCTAGAGGAGTGGCGTCATTGGTTGGAGGGGGCAGAATTTCCCTTTACTGTTTATACTGACCATAAGAACCTTGAATACATTGAGAAGGCCAAAAGATTAACACCCAGGCAGGCGAGATGGGCACTTTTTTTTTCCCGGTTTGATTTTATCATAACCTATAAGCCTGGGGATAAGAATGTTAAGGCTGACGCCTTATCCAGGTGTTTTGAATCTGAATCTGCCCTACCAGCCACCCCTGTCAATATTCTACCTGAAAGGTATTTTCTGTCAGCCACGGAGATCTCCGAAGACTTGTCAAAATCGCTTATTGCATGCCAGTCCAATGTTCCCAATGGAAAACCTGAGGGACTTCTGTACGTCCCTATTCGTTTTCGGGAACGGGTGCTCCAGATGTTTCATGAACATAAGAATGTGGGACATCCAGGTATTGCCAGAACCCAGGAACTCTTGAATAGGGCAGTCTGGTGGCCTTCTTACATGTCTGATTGTGAGGAATTTGTTAAGTCCTGCTCTGTCTGTGCCAGGAGTAAGTCCTCCAGGAAAGCTCCAGCAGGCTCTCTTCAGCCCCTGCCTTCTCCACAGGTTCCATGGTCTCACATTTCCATGGATTTTGTGGGTGAGCTGCCTGAATCTGAAGGTAACACTGTCATCTGGGTTGTTACGGACAGATTTAGTAAAATGGCACATTTCGTTGCTCTGTCTGGGTTTCCATCTGCCCAAAAATTGGCAGATTTGTTTATTAATAACATCTTTAAGTTACATGGAATTCCGGTGGATATTGTATCTGATAGGGGGGTACAATTTGTGTCAAAATTCTGGAGGGCCTTTTGTAAGGATCTGGGGATTTCTTTATCATTTTCTTCAGGTTACCATCCCCAGACTAATGGGCAGACGGAGAGGATCAATCAGTCCATGGAGCAATTTCTTAGATGTTACATAGCAGATGCACAACATCTCTGGACAAGATTCCTTCCATTTGCCGAATTTGCCCACAATAACCTGAAAAACGCATCCTCTGGTTATTCTCCCTTTCAGATTGTCAATGGGAAGTGTCCCAAGTTTACGTCACTTCCAGTCAAGGAGTCACCTCTTCCAGCTCTCCAGGAATGGCAGGGGACTTTCAGAGAGATCTGGGGGAAGGTCAGAGATAATTTGGACAAAGCTTTTTCTGTTCAAAAGAAATTTGCTGATAGAAAACGTTCCACTGAGTGGAACTTTATTCCAGGAGATTATGTTTGGGTCTCTACTAGACACATTCCTCTCAGGCAACCATCAGCAAAATTAGGTCCTCGCTTTATCGGGCCTTTTCCTATAGAGAGTAGGATCAATGAGGTCACCTACAGGGTAAAATTACCAACTAATATGAGATGTGGCAGGACTTATCATGTTTCTTTATTGAAGCCTGCGGTAAGGGTAGATTCTACTCCCCCTGCTCCTGTGGTAGTGGATGGGGAATTGGAATATGAAGTCCAGGACATTTTAGATTCCCGTTTTTCACGCAACAAGCTCCAGTATCTGGTGCACTGGAAGGGGTACGGGCCAGAGGAGAGGTCATGGGTTCCCCTTCGAGATCTTCATGCTGAGGAGAAAAGGAGGAGATTTCATGAGTTGTATCCTGGGAAACCGGGTGAGGCACGCCCGGAGGTCATGCCTGAAAGGGGGGGTACTGTAATGAGGCAGCAGCAGGCTGAACGCGGACGTTTGTTCGCGTCCGCATCAGCAGCGCAACCGCCCGCATGGTCGCATGCGGAACGCATAGAAACGTCCACGTCCGCAGCGGTAGCACGATCCACCGTTCAGTCGCAGACCTCTCGGCATACTCCACGTCGAGGCTGCACTCCTGGAACACCTTCACAGGCCTCATGGCATGCTGCTCGCCGAGACACCTCTCATGACAGTCTGGACCCCGTAGGGGCCGCGCGCGTGTGCAGTAGAGCCTTTTATACTCTTAGAAAGAGAGTCAGCTGACCAGCTGGTCAGCTGACCTCAGCAAGGTCCTTGAGCTGTGCTGCAAGGTCCTTGAGCCACGTTGTGATTGGTTGAATGGCTGGGCGGGCTGTTTGAGTCCAGCACAGTATAAAAGCAGGCATTCTGTCAGTTGCAAGTTGTCTGCAGTCAGCGAATACTTGTGTGTTAGCACTCAGACCCTAGTCAGATCCCAAAGTGTGCTAGAACCAGCTGGAGCTGGGGATCCACACTTAGCCAGATTCTGTTGATAGCCTAAAGTACTAATTGCATTGTATATTGTGTATGACCTTTTGCCTGTTACCTCATTATTCTCTTGTCTCCTGATTTTGTACCTCGCCAGCCCGTACCGTTACCGACTATTGGCTTGGCTTCTGACTTCCCTTGTGTTTCTCGATTCTGTACCTCTGCTCATCTGATTTCCCGTTGCTGACCTTGGCTTGACCTCTGATCTTGATTTCTGTCTGACGATTCGGTACTTCTCTGCCAGTTCTGATACCGAACCGTTTTCCGTTTGACTTCGCCCCCTTTAGTGGGTTTCCACTAAAGGGTTTACTTTGCTGAGTTCTTCTTGCGGGGAACTCAGTAACTCCTCAGCATATCATTACTGTTGAGGAACGCAATTCTGCGTTCTTATCCTAGTCGCAGAATCGCACACACTGCCCTTCCTTCCAGAGGTCACCTTCCCTCTGAGTTAACGTCAGTGTGGTGGGTTTTCCACAAGTTATCTGTTCCTTGTGTTTTCCAGAGTACGCATAAATATTTGTATTATTGGTGATGCCGCAGATCACCATATAATCAAATATATCTGTATTACTAGTGATACTGCGGATCACTAATAATCAGAAAACTCTGAAGTGTATGCACCAATCACCACATTACACGCACATTACCCTGATGTTTTTTCAACCCAAATAACTATGTAAGGTGACCCCCAAGAAAGTTGGGGGTCACCTTACATAGTTATTTGGGTTGAAAAAAAGACATACGTCCATCGAGTTCAACAAGAGAACATGGTACAACACCAGCCTGCTCCCTCACATATCCCAGTTGATCCAGAGAAAGGCGAAAAACCCTTACAAGGCATGGTCCAATTAGCCCTGAAAGGGAAAAAATTCCTTCCCGACTCCAGATGGCAATCAGATAAAATCCCTGGATCAACATCATTTGGCATTACCTAATAATTGTAGCCATGGATGTCTTGCAACGCAAGGAAAGCATCTAAGCCCTCTTCAAATGCAGGTATAGAGTTTGCCATAACTTCTTCCCGTGGCAATGCATTCCACATCTTAATCACTCTTACTGTAAAAGAACCCTTTCCTAAATAAATGGCTAAAACGGTTTTCCTCCATGCGCAGATCATGTCCTCTAGTCCTTTGAGAAGGCCTAGGGACAAAAAGCTCATCCGCCAAGCTTTTATATTGCCCTCTGAAGTATTTATACATGTTATACATGTTATACATGTTATACATGTTAATTAGATCCCCTCTAAGGCATCTTTTCTCTAGACTAAATAAACCCAGTTTATCTAACCTTTCTTGGTAAGTGAGACCTTCCATCCCACGTATCAATTTTGTTGCTCGTCTCTGCAACTGCTCTAAAACTGCAATATCTTTCCTGTAATGTGGTGTGCAGAAGTGAATTCCATATTCCAGATGTGGCATTACTAGAGAGTTAAACAGGGGCAATATTATGCTAGCATCTCGACTTGCTGTCGATGAGTACTCCTAAGTCCTTCTCCAAGTTTGATGTCCCCAACTGTATCCCGTTTATTTTGTATGGTGCTAGGCCATTGGTACGACCAAAATGCATGACTTTACATTTTTCAACATTGAATTTCATCTGCCATTGGTGGTGGTGTCTTCGCTTATCACCACCAGCAGAGGCATAAATACAAATCATAAGCCCTTCCAGCAAAACACTGTTGACCCCACAAACTCATACCACCTGTGGTGACCCCAAACTCCAGAAGCCCATCAGTCACCGTACCCCAACACAAACCCATTACAGTGAGCCCACCCACCATCACTTCCCTCACCTAGAAAAACACCTGGTTTGGAGGGGCGGCCTCTGCATTGGAAGGAGTTGGATAATAAGCTGGGGCCCACACAATCCTGGGCCCCACTGTGGCTGTAAGGCTGCTCCGCCTACAGTTACGTCTCTGCTCAGGTTTTTTTTTATAATGGCAGCCTGATGATTCCCCATCCATTCATTACTCACTAAAGCTCATAAGGGGCTTTTTGAATAAATCCTTGCAAATAATGTCAATTAGCAAACCTTTCTATATACTACTAGTGGTGGATATGGAAAAATATGCAGGCAGGCTGCATGTAACTATTTATTTGTCAGAGCCAAACACAGGAGAAAAAAACGAGATTGCTTTGTGCAAGGCAAGCAGCAGTCAGCCCGCTACACTGGATCCGTGCAGGAGAACAGACAGCCTTTGTGGGGTACTCTTATGCACAGGAAGTAGTCTAGCAGAAACAAAGCATCACCTCCATAGGACATGACTTTGGTGCTATGCAGTGCAGAAGTGTGAGGTTAGACCTAGCTGTGATCAGTCTGCATATCATTTCATGCAAGGTGTGAATCTACAGGATGTGCTCTAAATCATGACTCTGCAGGGCATGGTAAAATAGAAAGCTTGACTTTTTAAAGGGAACCAGAGAGGAACTATAATAAAAAATAGAACAAGCTTTTATACATACCTGGGGCTTCTTCCAGCCCCATAAGCCTGGATCGCTCCCACGCCGCCATCCTCCGCTTCCTGGATGGGCAGTACCGGGTCCTGTCACTTCCGGCGGACGCGGCCAATTGTCCGCATCACAGGGGCTCCCTCCATACCCGTATGCATGAGGCTGCGCAGTAGGCAGCCTCATGCGTACGTATACGGAGGGAGCCCCGTGTGATGCGGACAATTGGCCGCGTCTGCCGGCCGACTGGCCGACTCGCGGCAATGACGGGACCCGGTACCGGCGGATTCAGGCAGCAGAGGACGGCGGCGTGGGAGCGATCTGCGTATGGGGCTGGAGGAAGCCCCAGGTATGTATACAAGCCTTCCCCCAACGTCTCTGGTTCCCTTTAAATGCTCTCACTAGTTTTCTGATAGTATCCCATATATTGCCTGTTAAAGGAAACCTAAGGCCTCGTTCACATTGGGTGCATTCAGAAACGTATTTAAGTCAGTGTATGATGAAAAACGCTTGCGTTGATGCACGTTTCATAACAAGTTTCAGTGCATTGCAGTGCGCTTTTTTTAAGCGGACCCATGCGTTTCATGTGCTTGAAAACATTTTTGCATTGTGCTCAAGGGTAAAAAACGCATCTCCAAAGCACATTGCTTTGCGCTTCTATGCGCTAAAAAAGCACACCTATTCAATTGCATTGTTGTGGGCTTCAAAGTGCAACGCACAGAAATGCAAGCATCACCATGTCTCTCGAATGGACACTAATGCAGCGCATAGATGTGGTACATTACAATCAATGGAATAAGCTGTACCTAGCAAAGCGCACAGCACAAGGTGCATGAAAAGCGTACAGCAACGTCCCTAGTGTGAAAGAGGCCTAAAAGCAAATCTGAAGTAAAAAAAAAAAAAAAAAAATGATACTCACCTATGGAGAGGGAAGGCTCGGGGTCCTATAGAGCCTTTGTGTTCCTCTCACGGTCCCCGTGTTCCAAAGCTGTCAGCCCCATGTGAATCCCCACCGTGGGAGGCTTCGAAAGTCTTCCATAGCCAGAGTGCCTCCGTCCTTTCTATGTAAATATATATATTTATCTACTAAAAATGTGTTTGATTGAACTTTATTCTAATTCTTTAAATTGCTATATATTACTAATTTAAAAATGTTAATGTGAAGAGAAATGAACCAGGACAGAAAGGACCAGTGTGGTTTAAGTTATAAAACAACATATTTTTCTTATGAAATCTTTATGGTATGTGTGACTAGGGGTGTGATAGGGGCGTGATCAGGGGTGTGGCAGGTTTGTGGCTTAAGTGTCCCTCTTTCTCATCTCAAAAAGTTAGGAGGTTTGCGCATGTGCGAGAGAGCGTGCTCGTGCAGGCGCAGTATAGAGCTGTCTGTCTTGGGGAGCACTCTGGGTCTCTAAACCTCCTGCGGCGGCACAGAACAATCTTTGACCCATCATTCAAAGACTGCTAACATGGGGGACAGCGCTGGAATGAGGGGACCGTGAGAGGAACCAGAAGGCTCTATAGGACCCAGAGCCTTCCTTCTTCATAGGTATCTGTTTGTTTGTTTGTTTGTTTTTTAATTTTACTTCAGGTTTGATTTTAAGTCAAACAAAATAATTACCCATGCTTATTTTTTACAATATACATTTATAAATCATTTAGACAGTGTTTGCCCATTGTTATATCTTCCCTCAGCCTGATTTACATTCTGCATTTTATCACAGGTGGCCACATCTTTAGTCCTTCCAGGTGACTGCTGTAGAATGTTCGTTTGCTGAGAGTTCTATGCACAGAGGAAGATACTGCTTGCTTGACAGTTGGAAACAGACATTATTCCCCACAATGCAACAAGGTTCACAGACAGTAAGTTTTCTGGGCCATGGCCATGACATCACACTGTGGGAGGGGTATTCCCACAATATCAGCCACACAGAACCATCCCCGCCCCCCGCTGATCTATTTGAGAAAATGTAAAGATTTCTCATGGGAAAGGGGGTATCGGCTACTGATTGGGATGAAGTTCAATCCTTGGTTAAAGTTCCTCTTTAGTGCAGCTAATAACCAGAGCCGGGACAAGCTCTTCCAGCACCCAAGGCTGAGACACCAAAGTGCGCCCTCCATCCCTCCCTCCCCAGCCGTCACACACTGATTGCTATTAGTCTAAGAGGCGCCACAGGGCCCACAACCTCCCCAACACCTTAATATCTAGTTATATGGCTTGCAGTCACTGCCATGTATCCCCTTTTCTTATTTCTTTCTGCTTCAAACACAATTAGGAATGACAGCTGAATGAATTCTGTGCCCCCTCCTACACTGCGCCCTGAGGCTGGAGCCTCTCCAGCCTATGCCTCGGCCCGGCCCTGCTAATAACGCATTCAGTAAGGTGGGAGTTTCTTGACAGTCTGTACTCCAAACAGAGTAGTGCTGCCATGGTTGCAAATAAATGCACATTTGACTTCCTGACAGTTTTGGAAATTTTCAACTGACTGCAAATTCAAATTGAAATATGTTTAATAACTTTAAATTGGAAAGGGACTTACGCAGGCCCAGCACTAATACACGTTTGACAATTTGATAAAAAAAGTGTAACGATCGGTGTAACATAGAGAGGATCTGATTACCGGTGATCTGCAGTATCACTGGGAATACAGATATATACCCGATTATTGATGATCTGCAGTATCACCGATAATCAGATATATAGGCTAACCTCTGGACACCCGAGTAGAGTAGTGGTGTTTGGTGCAACAGTAATACTTAGAAGACTAGGCCTCAGGGCAGTAAGGAGTACTGCACAATTCCTTCCGAAGACCTGAACTCTCCCGGAGGGAGGAGTCAGGCTGAGAGTAGGAAGGACAACCTAGAGTGACACTCAGGAGGGAGTGTCACTACCAGGACTGGGAACCGCCTCTGACAGTAAGGTCGGTTCTCGAGGTCGGACAAACCAGGTCGTAACCACACAGACAGATACAGTACAGATTCAGAAGGCAGATGTGGCGTCCAATAAACAAGCAGGGTTCGGCAACAGGGTATCAGAAATATCGGGGTACAGAATCAGCAGGCAGATGCAGAGTCTTAGGGCGAGCCGGGGTTCGGCAACAGAGTAACAGAATAGCAAGGTACAGGATCAGAGTTCAGAAGAATAGTCAGGCAAGCAGAAGGTCATAACAGATAATACAGTATAATTTCCTAACGCTAAGGTGTGAGATCCGTGGCCATCAACACCTTTGGAAACTATGCTAGAACACAGATACAGACAGGTCTGAGTGCTACCACGTTGTGTTCGCAACGCCAGACAACCAGCAACTGAACAGCCAGCAGTATATATACACAGCTACTTTCCAGCACCTCCCTAAGTGCTGGACCAATGAGAGGACACAGAATTGTCAGCTGACCAGCTTGTTCAGCTGACCTACTTCTGGCTGCCATATAAGTTTTGCCTCTCTGCGCGCATGCGCGTCATTCTGAATCTTGGTGGACTATCACTCCCAGCCACACCAGTACTGTCTTGCAATGTGCTTGCTGACTCGTGCGCGGGGTTGGTCGCACCGCCATCAGCCCCGGCGGCGGCCTCCGTGCTGGGTCAGACTACTCGAAACAGGCCCATGCGCGCTAACCGCCGCGTCCGACGCGGCGGTTTTTCCGCGTTCTGCCATGCCATGCGCGGAAAGAGCCGCCTCCCGCTTACTCATGGCGTACTCATGGCGTACTCTTCCGCGTTTCTTCACAAAAAGGAGTATTTTCTATGAAGCGATGCCTACTGTCGCTTTTACAAATGTCCAAACCTATTAGGCATTGCCACCCTTGACTCGCCACCGATGATGTGCCGGTCCACAATATATCCCTGAGCTCAGGGCATGACAGATTCCAGATGTGTTGTGGTTTCCTTTCCCCGGGAAGACAAGTCCTCTCTGTTTGACGGGCAGCTCCTCAGACTCGGCAGACAGCAGGAACTGGCGGTAGCCACTCCCATGTTTGGAAAGGTGCTAAACACATATCAAGCTCAGGTGACATCAGTGACAGTTTCTGTACATGAGGAGATGATTGTTCACAGATGTTGCTGTGGCTGCCAGTTCCGGGGTGATTTACTGTACTCAGGTGTGAGACCTTCTAGAGCCTAAAATACTGCATTATTATTCACACAGATTTCAGTTCTCAGAAATATTTCCCATTAACCAAAACTTAAAGTGGGATAAAACTCTGACATAACATTCAATAAAAATGTGTTTTTCTGCTTTTTATTACCCATACGGTTGCCATACTTGCTTTTGTGCACAATTAATATTGTCTGCTTACAAATTATAAATTCCTAAAGTACAGCGTATCTGCTCTGAAAGCTGCCATTGCATTTTATTGCATAGCTTCTGTATTTACATATTAAAATCTATCTAGTGATCGCTTCTCAGCTGCACACATACTAGAAGCAGAGAGAACTCAGTTTTAGCACTTTGCTAATGTTTAGTAATTTACTAATTGTAGCAGACAAAGGATTATCACCTCTTGGGATGTTGCAACGAGCTTTCCAGAAGCTGTGTTTAACTGTTTGAATACTTTTCTGCTACAATGATTTCTGTGGTAGTAGATTTTGCTATAAATCTTTTAGCGCAAATAAGAAATACTGAGTTTCAGTATTTTAGTAACTGAGTCTAAAATGCCCATGTGAAATAACTTTTGGTTGTAGCTGAGAAAGTAACCAGTAATCAGTGGTGTAACTATGGGGTGACAGCTACAGCGATCGCAGTGGGGAGGAGGGGCTCTGACTTCTTTCCTCCTCCTCCACTAGGACCCACCTTCTTTGCCCCCCTGGGTTTCTCTGCTTTTCCAGACCCAGAGAACAGTGCGGCAGCAGTGACAGGGCCTACGTCTGTCCACCCTCGGGGCTCCCCCTTCCCCGCTCCTCCTCCAGAGCATCGTAAGCGTGGCAGCGGGAGAATAATGGCAATCAGTGGCAGTGGGCGGGGAAAGCTTCCGGGTTCCAGGCGTTGGAAGTGCGTACGCAGTAGGCGGCACTGAAGGAGGAGACATGTAGGCACGCACATACGACTCCTGGAACGCGGAAGTGGAGGTCAGTAATTAATTCCCCGTCACCGCTGATAGCCATTCCTCTCCCGCTGCCATGCTCTCCCTGCTTTGGATGGGGAGCGGAGAAGGAGGAACCCCAGGTGAGGGAGGGTGGAGTCTGGCCCCCTCCCCACTGACTTGGGTGCATCCTTACAAGTTTGCCTCAGTCGCACTGGTGTAACAATAGGGGATGCGACCCCTGCCGTCGCGGGGGGGGGGGGGGGGGCCTGGGGCCCGCTCAGGGACTTTCGGGGGGCAGGAGGGGTTGCGGCATAAGAGGAGAGTGTGGCAGATCGATGGGGAGGGGGGACATTCCCCTCCCTCACCTCGAGCTCTCCTCTCAGCGCTCCCCCTCCTGCAATCATTGGTGGCAGCAGCAGCGGCAGGCTGAGTACTTTACCTCCTTCTCGCTGGAGGTCTTTCAATCTATTCTCTAAGAGCTTCATGCAACTTCCTGTGTAAACAGGAAGTTGCTCTTAGAGAACTGAAGACCTCCAGCGAGAAGGAGGTACTGTATTTAGTCTGCCGCCGCCGCTGCTGCCACTGCCACTGCCACCAATGATTGCAGGAGGGGGAGCGCTGAGAGGAGCGCCCGAGGTGAGGGAGGGGGGGAATGTCCCCCCTCCCCACAATCTGCCACACTCTCCTCTTATGCTGCGACCCCTCCTGCCCCCCGAAAGTCCCTGAGCGGGCCCTGGGGGGGGGATTTGTTTTTTTTGCAGGGGGGCCCGGGATTTCTAGGTACGCCCCTGCTAAGTCGGCAAAAAGTCTAGAACCGGCTCTGTTGGTATGTATTGAAAAGTTGTAATCATTAACAAACCATTCCTTTTCCACTGACTTACACAGTGGCTGTCCTTGGAAAGCCAGATTTGGTGGTCTATATCATGCCATAATTAATATTATACATACAATGCTGGGAAAGGGACACTCACCTATAGAGAGGGAAGGCTCTATGGGAACCAGAGCCTTTCTGTTCCTCTCATGGTCCCCTCGTTCCAGCTCTGTCACCTCTGTTTCAATCTGCCACCACCACAGGCTTCGGGAGCCTGAGGGTCTTTTTACACTTAATCAGTTGCTTTCAGTTATAACTGAAAGAAAACTGATTTTCAAAGTAATGCCAGTGTTTTCATTCGGCTCAGTTCCCACTATATGCGTTTTAACCGATAGCTTTTCCACAATGCACTGCTATGGAAAAAATGCGTACCAACGCATTAAGTGTAAAAGTGCTCCCAGAGTGCTCCCAGAGATAGAGGGCCCTGTATTGCGCAGGTGCTCATGCACGGTCACGCATGTGCAGCACAGAGCCGCCAGTCCTTGGGAGCTCTCAGGTTCCCAAAGACTTCCGTGGTGGCACAGAGCAGTATTCAACCCATCGATTGAATACTACTACCAGTAAGGCTCTATAGGACCCAGAGCCTTCCCTCTCCATAGGTCAGTATATTTATGTATTTTATTTATTTCAAGGGGAACTGAAGTGAGAGGAATATGGAAGCTGCCATATTTATTTCCTTTTAACCAATACCAGTTGCCTGGCAGCCCTGTTGGTCTATTTAGCTGCAGTAGTGTCTGAATCACACCAGAAACAAGCATGCAGCTAATCTTGACAGATCTGACAATATTGTCAGAAACACCTAATCTGCTGCATGCTTGTTCAGGGGCTATGGCTAAATGTATTAGAGGCAGAGGATCAGCCAGGATAGCCCGGCAACTGGTATTGCTAAAAAGGAAATCAATATGGCAGCCTCCATATCCCTCTCACTTCAGTTGTCCTTTAAGTATTTATAGAGCGCCGACATATTACGCAGCGCTGTACAGAGTGTATTGTCTTGTCACTAGCTGTCCCTCAGAGGGGCTCACAATCTAATCTCATAGTCATATGCCTATATCATGTAGTGCATGTACATACCTCCCAACTTTTTGACATGAGAAAGAGGGACACTTAAGCCACGCCCCTGTTACACCCATGATCACGCCCCCATCACACCCCCTAGTCATGCATACCATAAAGATTTCATAAGACAAATATGTTGTTTTATAATTCAAAACAGACTGGTCCTTTCTGTCCTGGTTCATTTTCCTTCATATTAACCTTTTACAATTAGTAATATATCAATTTAAAGGATGGGAATAAAGTTTAGAGTCAAACACATTTTTAGTAGAGAAATATATATATTTACATAGAAAGAGGGACAAAGTCCTGAAAGAGGGACAAATGAGGAAGAGGGACAAAGGGAAAGGGCTCCTAAAGAGGGACTGTCCCTCCGAAAGAGGGACAGTTGGGAGCTATGCATGTTTCGTAGTCTAGGGACAATTTAGGGGGAAGCCAATTAACTTATCTGTATGTTTTTGGGATGTGTTTTTGTTTTTTCACTTTAGACTCGCTAATATAGTAAAGGGCATTAGCATAGTTTTTAGAAGTGTACCTGTGAGGGAAAAAAGAGCAAAAGTTAAATACTTCAGTAAAGTGAAGCCTGTGGATGATCCAGAGACTTCCCCTATCCTCCTCAGCCCCACAGATCCAGCGCTGGGATGCTCCATGCTATTGCACAGGAGCGGGCTGTCACCTGCTCAGTGCTCCACTAATACACGGACAGAAGAAGAGGAGGACCCCAGTGAGCAGCAGTGGGCTGCAGGAGGATCAGACAAGCCTCTGGATCACACAGAAGCTTCCCTCAACTGAGGTAAGTATCTAACTTTTGCATTTTACTTTAAGGCAGTGGTGTGGCTAAGGAGCTTTGGGCCCCAGTTGGGCCCCAATAGACCCTGCAAGGGATGCAGCCGAAGGGGGTCCCAAAAGCCACAGGGGGCCCCGTGCTGAGAGACTGACAACCGAGGGCAAGGAGAGAAAAAACGTTCTGCTCTCTGCACAATTGTTCTAATGACTGCATCTGCTCAGCCACTGATAACGAATCATACCAAGTTTTGTAGACCAAAATTTGTAGACAGTCCCTATTCAGTGTGCAGGGGGGGAGGGGGCCCCATCCAAAGTATTGCATGGTGGCACAGTGATCTCTAGTTACACCCCTGGCCCCAGTGCAAGTTTTACATTGGGCGGGCCCCTCAAGCATTCAACACATAACAATTCATATGGCGTAACAAAACCTGGCAAGGACATCCACAGTATGGGGGTTGTAAGCAGAGGAGGGGGACAGCTTGTTAATGATTACCAATATTCAAAGCACATATAGAAGTGGTCATTACCAGCATAGCATCATTGAAGAGCTAATATTGCAGTTGAGGCAGTTGAGCCCCTAGTGCAGGCATAGGCAAACTCAGCCCTCCAGCTGTTACGGAACTACAAGTCCCACAATGCATTTGCCTTTATGAGTCATGACTGTGGCTGTCAGACTCCAGCAATGCATTGTGGGACTTGTAGTTCCTTAACAGCTGGAGGGCCAAGTTTGCCCATGCCTGCCCTAGTGGGCTCCTCTGGTTCAAGGGCCCCTATTGCTATGCCACTGCTTTAAAGGATACCAGAGCTGAAACGCATTTTAATAATGAGAGGAGTGGTGAGCATGAGGACTGCTTCACATGCATGCCTGCTCCCCTCATTTTTAAAATTTGTCTCAGTTCTGCCCTCCTATGCCCCCCTCCACTGTCACTCAAAAGTCCCCTTAGTCTCTTTCAGGTCAGCCAGGTCAGGCAGTAGTGCGTAGGCGGTCGGGAGTGCTCTGCGCATGACGTTACGATTGACATTGTGCGCATGAGCAGAGCACTCCTGGCCGCGGGTCAGCACCTGCACACAACTGCCCGACCCGGCCAACCCAAAAGGGGATTTTTGGTGACAGTAGAGGGAGAGAAGGAGAACGTGGGGAGTGGTGGGCGTGAGGACTGCTTCACATACAGGCCTTTCCCCCCCCCCCCCCCCCCCCCGTTTTTACAATTTTTGTCAGTTCTGGTATTCTTTAAAGCTGTCAGGAAGGACAGTTTCATAAGAGGAATTATAATGACACTTGTAAAGCAAGCCATGTGGTTTTATCTTCTAGATATTTCACAATTTCATCATTTACACAAATAATGTTCCTAGTTATTTTTATCACAGAAAGCTAATCAACAATGATGCAACCGGATCTTTTCTGTCCAAGCTTTGCATAAGCCCCGGCAGCTGCTTACACCACCACATCTTCTGCTTCTGCTTTGCTACAATCAGCAATGCTGTCTGTACGTTTTCTGTCAGTCACTATAATCCAGTCAGGTTGGTGGGCACATAGATTGTGAGGGTGTCAGGTATAAGTGAATTACATCATTCAGGAAAAGTGGGTGAAAGCACTCAGGAGCCGGATCTAGAGCAACGTGAAGCCATGAATTACTCTTGTGAGTTGATTTCCTGTTGACCACAACATCTGACGGTTAATCTGCAATCAACGGTAAATAATGCAATCAAAGCGGACCTGAACTCAGAACTTCCTCTCTCCTCTAAAGGATACTCAACAGTATAATAAACTTTAAAGAAAAACATGTCTTTGTTACAGCTGATACAAATTCTGCAATAAATCTGCAGTGTGTCTACTTCCTGTTTTCATAGAAGCAGACATAGGGTTAACATCTTAGTTAGTTGCTCTGCTGTGGCAGAGGATATTCCTGAACTGACACAGCTGAAGAGATCAAATTACATGGCTCCCAACTGTCCCTATTTTGGAGGGACGGTCCCTCTTTGAGAACCCAATCCCTCTGTCCCTCTCTCTTCCTCATTTGTCTCTCTTTTACAGATTTATGTAAATATATGTATTTTTCTACTGAAAAATGTGGTTAATGGACGCTAAACATTATTCCTATCCTTTAAATTGATATAGTTCTCATTTTCAGATGGTAATATCAAGAAAAATGAACAAGGATAAAAAGGACCAGTGTGGTTTTAATTATAAAACAACATCTTTTTCTTGTGAAATCTTTATGGTAGGTGTGACTAGGGGTGTGCCAGGGGTGTGGTTAGAGGTGTGGCAGGGGCATGGTTAGAGCTGTGGCAGGGGTATGGCTTAAGTGTCCCTCTTGCTTATCTCAAAAAGTTGGGAGGTATGAAATTACAGTGGTGATTAATCACAAATGAGGGAGAATTAGACAGGCTAAACCAGTGGTCCTTAAACTAAGGCCCGCGGGCCGAATGTGGCCCTCGGAGACTTTTTTACCGCCCCCCCATACACAATATGTATTACTTATAGAAGCGGTCAGCTACATATTTAAATATTGGCAGCCCGCATAAAGAATAGCAGTGCTTGCACCACCCGTCCACAGGGAAGCCAGAAAGCAGTAATTCGCTGGTTTCCATTCAAATTCCACATTAGGTGACACTGCTGTCAAATTGGACTGCAGGTTGTGTCACCTGGGTATGCTTCACTGTCTGGCCCAAAAAGACTTCTACATCATTTTATGTATGCTCCGGCCCCCCAGCAGTCTGAAGTATGTTGACCTGGCAGCATCAGTGTATTCATTTAGGTCTGTGCATACTCACCTGTTCAGTGCACCTACCTACCTACGTGAGCACACGCAGTGTCAATGCACCTGTGCACGGTACCTGTGTGTGTGTGTGGGACAGCTGCACATTTGTAATACCAGGTACTGCATACCTGTTCACTACACCTGTGTGACCGCATGCTGTTTTATATAACAGTCCGTGCATACCTGTTAACTGCACCTGTGTAACTGCACATAATTTGTACCAGCAGTCACTGCAACCTGTTCACTGCACCTGTGTAACCGCACATTGTTGTACCAGCAGTCACTGCAACCTGTTCACTGCACCTGTGTAACCGCACATTGTTGTACCAGCAGTCACTGCAACCTGTTCACTGCACCTGTGTAACCGCACGTTGTTGTTCCAGCAGTCACTGCAACCTGTTCACTGCACCTATTTAACCGCAAGTTGTTGTACCAGCAGTCATTGCAACCTGTTCACTGCACTTGTGTAACCGCACGTTGTTGTACCAGCAGTCACTGCAACCTGTTCACTGCACCTGTGTAACCGCACGTTGTTGTACCAGCAGTCACTGCAACCTGTTCACTGCACCTGTATAACCGCACTTTGTTGTATCAGCAGTCACTGCACCGGTTCACTGCACCTGTGTAACCGCACATTGTTGTACCAGCAGTCACTGCAACTGGTTCACTGCACCTGTGTAACCGCACATTGTTGTACCTGCAGTCACTGCAACCTGTTCACTGCACCTGTGTAACCGCACATTGTTGTACCAGCAGTCTCTGCAAATAGAAATGAAGGAGGCACTCAAATGGCGTTTTAAACTTGCGTTTATAAGAACAGTGGCAGGCACGACATGTTTCGGGGTTTCCCCCTTCCTCAAGTGTACATGCAACTTCCCCAACACAGCAAACTTATGAACCCCAAATGTCCACACCCAAATTGAACGACCCTCCTCTTTGGTCAGCTGACCAACCTCCAAATTAACCCCTCAGGGTAAGTCCAAGTCCATCCTATTGGGCACTACAATCAGATGTCTACCCAAATAAACACCTTCAGGAACATAAGTGTGAGCAACCGTATAGGCACATGCCTACTCCATACACAGACTTTACAGGGAATACATAAACTTCACAGGATAGAACATGCATCAACTCACTGCACCAACGATGCAGATGTTCCCTCTCTCCACCCACCACAGCGATGATAATTCATCACAACCTGTAAGAGAGAAACAAAAACATGACATACTGACTTATAACATTTACCTACAAAAAGCATTTCAAGCTAAACATTTCATTAAGACCTCTTGGTGCAATTGAGTCTAATTTTCTCATCCACCGAGCTTCTCTTTGTAGCAGTAATTTGTCCCTGTCTCCTCCTCTTTTCGGTGGGGGTACGTGGTCCAACACCATCCACTTAAGCTGCGATACCCCATGTCCACGGGCAAAAAAATGTTTGCCCACCGGGGTATGGCTGCTCACTTCCAATGGTTTGAATCCACGGATGGAGCCTCTATGCTCCTGTACTCTGGTTCTGACGTCTCTTGTCATCTTCCCCACGTACAGGAGCCCACATGGGCATTTCAAAGCATACACCACAAACGTGCTATCACAGGTATACATTGAGTTGATCTTAATTTTTTCTCCCGTATGTGGGTGACTGATATGATCCCCTTTAATGATGGCTCCACAACAATTGCAGTTCATGCATGGGAAGGTACCCCTTTTCTTTGTAAGTTTGTGCATCTCAACACATCTTTCAGCAAGATCTACCCTGCTTACTATATTTTTAATGGTCCTCCCCCGTTTAAACGAGAACAGTGGGGCATTCTTAAAGATCTCTCCATATGCTGGATCCTGTTGCAGTATAGGCCAATACCTATTGACCACTTGTCTGACCATTTTAGACTGTTTACAATAAGTCTGCACAAATGGGATCCGATCACGTCCCCTCTCCTGCATGGGCTTACTTTGTAATAGGGATTCCCTGGGGACTTCACCAACTTCTCCCCGTACTTTATCCAACATTTTGGGATCATACCCTTTTGATCGAAATTTCTCTATCAACCTGTCAGCAGCGACTTGATATCCTCCATCTGTGGAGGCTACTCTTCTGGCCCTTAAGAACTGTCCCTTGGGAATGGCTTTAATTACGTTCCTATCATGGAAACTATCAACCCAGAGCAGGTTGTTTCGATCTGTGGACTTGGTATACAGATCCGTCTGTAACCCCTCATTTGTGATCTTGATGGAGACGTCCAAATATTGGATCTCTCTATCTGAGGACTCCATCGTAAATTTGATTGTAGGATGTGCTGCATTAGCCTCATCTACCATCATTTGTAACTCCTCCTGCTTTCCCTGCCACAAAATCAAAACATCATCCACAAATCGATAATACCCCGCAATATTTCGACAATACTTCTCATTCTTCAAAAACATGCATTGCTCAATTTTGTGCATAAACAGGTTAGCAAATGACGGGGCTACAGGGGACCCCATACTCGTGCCCTGTCTCTGTAAATAGAAATCATTTCCAAATTTAAAATAATTGTTAATCAATATCATCTCCAAACAATCCAGCACAAAATATATCAGCCGATTTTCCATGGATGTCTCAAGCAACATCTCTTCTATGTACCTCATCCCCTCTTCATGTGGGATAGAGGTAAACAGACTTTGTACATCAAGGGAGGCAAGGATAAGCCCTGTTCCCCTGGTGTCCACCTCTTTCAACCTTTGCAGCAAATCAGTAGTGTCCCTTAAACAAGTCGGTATGCCTTTAACCAAATCCTGCAAATAAACATCCACGAATTTGGACAAGGGGTAGAGCACTGACCCCACGGCAGACACAATGGGGCGCCCTGGAGGTGCACTCAAACTTTTATGTATTTTGGGCAGTAAGTATAACAACGGCACCTGTGGGTGCATCACCTCCAGGAACTCAGCCGTATTCTTGGTAATCAATCCTAGTAACAGGGCATCCTGCACCATATGATCTACTTTGCTTTTAATTACCCATGTTGGATCACTTCTGCACCTTTCATAGTGACCTGGAACCTGCAACTGCCTGCATGCCTCCTGTACATACATCCGCTTATCCATGACCACTGTGCCCCCCCCCCCCCCCCCGTGTCTGCCTTAATGATGATGATCGACTCATTCTTCTTCAAGGATCTCAGCGCCTGCTTTTCCCTGGAAGACAGGTTCCCTTTAACTGTGTATTCCTGCCCTTTCCATAGCCTTTGCACATCAGTGTATACTAAGCTTTTAAATGTTTGTAAAGCGGGGGTCATTAAGTCTGGCATCCAAGTGCTCTTTTTACGTAGGGGGACCACCCCTGTATTGCCCGTAGTGTCTTTAAAGCACATCTTTAACTGCAGACTCCTAACAAACCTATGGAAATCTATTTCCCAGTCAAAAAACTCCAGATCAAATACTGGTATATACCCCAGCCCTTTGTCCAGCACACACTGCTCACTTTCCGTGAGGGTATACGAGGAGATATTCACCACAAGGGTGCTTACCTCTGCACTCTGTCCCTCCTGGGGTAGTGATCCCGCGGCAATGGGGCTCTCGGATTGCGGCGGGGTTTCGTAGAACCCACTCCTCCGCCTGCCCCTCCTCTGCCGCTTTGTCCGCCGGTATCGGCCGAAGCTTGTTCCTCCTGAAAATCCGGATCCAGAGAGTCGGAGGCCGATCCACTACTGTATCCTCCTGTACTCCCCCCACTGGCTGGATTCCTCCACTCGGAACGGGGCTTGCGCCGTTGTCTGCGTCTTTGTGGCCGATGCTCAGCTCCCTTGCTGCCGTCCGCTCTGCCCGCTCTGCCACTTCCGGTTGAGCCTCTGTCCTCACTTCCGGTCGGGCCTTCTGTTCTTGGGCTCGGTCGGGGACGCTGCTGGGAGCTGCGACGTTCCTTTTTCCACGAATAGACACGGTTCAGCCTATAATCCTCCGCGTCTCTAGCTAGCTTGCCCTGCTTTCTCTGCAGGATCACGCGGCGCGCCTCATCTAGTTTCTCCTGCTGCTCATCACACAACTTCTCGTAATCCTCCTCAGGTAAGGCTGCTAGCACCTTCAATTCCACATCAGAGATCTGCTTCTTAATGGTAGCTAGTTTAACTTGTAGCCTCTCCACAGTTAGGAGCATCACATCAAGACTACCCTTGTTGAGGATTTCAAAAAAACGTGTAGTAAACACCTGGTCATCATTCAAAAGGGTAGATCTCAGGCTGATGCGATATCCTCTCGGGATGCGTTTGTTCTTGATGTAATCTGCCAAGAATGACTGATGCAAGGTGTAGCTCAAGGCCTGTTTTTTCAAGTCAAATAGTTCCCTTTGACAAGTTGTGTTCAAGGTACCTGTAGTGGTTTCCAACGGCTCACATTCCACTTGGCTTAAAATCCTGGACACATCCTCATCATTGTATGCAAAAGTCACTGCGAAGTTCACTGTCTCCCCGGCCTGTATATCTGTATTGTTGACTCCAACTCCTGTGTTGTCGTCCATTGGGACACGAACCCCACGCTCAGCTGGTGAAGATGCACAACAAACAATCAGGGGTTGCTGAGCTGGGCTTCAACACCAGGTATCTCACCTGGTCTGCCGGTGCACAATCCCTCTTTCGTGGTTCACCACTCCACATTGACTGGATCCAAATAGAAATGAAGGAGGCACTCAAATGGCGTTTTAAACTTGGTGTTGAAGCCCAGTTCAGCAACCCCTGATTGTTTGTTGTGCATCTTCACCAGCTGAGCGTGTGGTTCGTGTCCCAATGGACGACAACACAGGAGTTGGAGTCAACAATACAGATATACAGGCCGGGGAGACAGTGAACTTCGCAGTGACTTTTGCATACAATGATGAGGATGTGTCCAGGATTTTAAGCCAAGTGGAATGTGAGCCGTTGGAAACCACTACAGGTACCTTGAACACAACTTGTCAAAGGGAACTATTTGACTTGAAAAAACAGGCCTTGAGCTACACCTTGCATCAGTCATTCTTGGCAGATTACATCAAGAACAAACGCATCCCGAGAGGATATCGCATCAGCCTGAGATCTACCCTTTTGAATGATGACCAGGTGTTTACTACACGTTTTTTTGAAATCCTCAACAAGGGTAGTCTTGATGTGATGCTCCTAACTGTGGAGAGGCTACAAGTTAAACTAGCTACCATTAAGAAGCAGATCTCTGATGTGGAGTTGAAGGTGCTAGCAGCCTTACCTGAGGAGGATTACGAGAAGCTGTGTGATGAGCAGCAGGAGAAACTAGATGAGGCGCGCCGCGTGATCCTGCAGAGAAAGCAGGGCAAGCTAGCTAGAGACGCGGAGGATTATAGGCTGAACCGTGTCTATTCGTGGAAAAAGGAACGTCGCAGCTCCCAGCAGCGTCCCCGACCGAGCCCAAGAACAGAAGGCCCGACCGGAAGTGAGGACAGAGGCTCAACCGGAAGTAGCAGAGCGGGCAGAGCGGACGGCAGCAAGGGAGCTGAGCATCGGCCACAAAGACGCAGACAACGGCGCAAGCCCCGTTCCGAGTGGAGGAATCCAGCCAGTGGGGGGAGTACAGGAGGATACAGTAGTGGATCGGCCTCCGACTCTCTGGATCCGGATTTTCAGGAGGAACAAGCTTCGGCCGATACCGGCGGACAAAGCGGCAGAGGAGGGGCAGGCGGAGGAGTGGGTTCTACGAAACCCCGCCGCAATCCGAGAGCCCCATTGCCGTGGGATCACTACCCCAGGAGGGACAGAGTGCAGAGGTAAGCACCCTTGTGGTGAATATCTCCTCGTATACCCTCACGGAAAGTGAGCAGTGTGTGCTGGACAAAGGGCTGGGGTATATACCAGTATTTGATCTGGAGTTTTTTGACTGGGAAATAGATTTCCATAGGTTTGTTAGGAGTCTGCAGTTAAAGATGTGCTTTAAAGACACTACGGGCAATACAGGGGTGGTCCCCCTACGTAAAAAGAGCACTTGGATGCCAGACTTAATGACCCCCGCTTTACAAACATTTAAAAGCTTAGTATACACTGATGTGCAAAGGCTATGGAAAGGGCAGGAATACACAGTTAAAGGGAACCTGTCTTCAAGGGAAAAGCAGGCGCTGAGATCCTTGAAGAAGAATGAGTCGATCATCATCATTAAGGCAGACAAGGGGGGGGGCCACAGTGGTCATGGATAAGCGGATGTATGTACAGGAGGCATGCAGGCAGTTGCAGGTTCCAGGTCACTATGAAAGGTGCAGAAGTGATCCAACATGGGTAATTAAAAGCAAAGTAGATCATATGGTGCAGGATGCCCTGTTACTAGGATTGATTACCAAGAATACGGCTGAGTTCCTGGAGGTGATGCACCCACAGGTGCCGTTGTTATACTTACTGCCCAAAATACATAAAAGTTTGAGTGCACCTCCAGGGCGCCCCATTGTGTCTGCCGTGGGGTCAGTGCTCTACCCCTTGTCCAAATTCGTGGATGTTTATTTGCAGGATTTGGTTAAAGGCATACCGACTTGTTTAAGGGACACTACTGATTTGCTGCAAAGGTTGAAAGAGGTGGACACCAGGGGAACAGGGCTTATCCTTGCCTCCCTTGATGTACAAAGTCTGTTTACCTCTATCCCACATGAAGAGGGGATGAGGTACATAGAAGAGATGTTGCTTGAGACATCCATGGAAAATCGGCTGATATATTTTGTGCTGGATTGTTTGGAGATGATATTGATTAACAATTATTTTAAATTTAGAAATTATTTCTATTTACAGAGACAGGGCACGAGTATGGGGTCCCCTGTAGCCCCGTCATTTGCTAACCTGTTTATGCACAAAATTGAGCAATGCATGTTTTTGAAGAATGAGAAGTATTGTCGAAATATTGCGGGGTATTATCGATTTGTGGATGATGTTTTGATTTTGTGGCAGGGAAAGCAGGAGGAGTTACAAATGATGGTAGATGAGGCTAATGCAGCACATCCTACAATCAAATTTACGATGGAGTCCTCAGATAGAGAGATCCAATATTTGGACGTCTCCATCAAGATCACAAATGAGGGGTTACAGACGGATCTGTATACCAAGTCCACAGATCGAAACAACCTGCTCAGGGTTGATAGTTTCCATGATAGGAACGTAATTAAAGCCATTCCCAAGGGACAGTTCTTAAGGGCCAGAAGAGTAGCCTCCACAGATGGAGGATATCAAGTCGCTGCTGACAGGTTGATAGAGAAATTTCGATCAAAAGGGTATGATCCCAAAATGTTGGATAAAGTACGGGGAGAAGTTGGTGAGGTCCCCAGGGAATCCCTATTACAAAGTAAGCCCATGCAGGAGAGGGGACGTGATCGGATCCCATTTGTGCAGACTTATTGTAAACAGTCTAAAATGGTCAGACAAGTGGTCAATAGGTATTGGCCTATACTGCAACAGGGTCCAGCATATGGAGAGATCTTTAAGAATGCCCCACTGTTCTCGTTTAAACGGGGGAGGACTGTGGAGATATATTGAGGTGCTGATGATATTAAGGATAACAGGAACATGTTCTTTCATTTTTTTCTGCCAGAAGGGAGCAGGTTACCTTGAGTTGCTTGGGGCAAGGAAATGGGTGATTGTCTTGACCATATCAGGTGCTTTGAGTCTGTATGCAGTTCCTCTGAGAGTGCTAATGGGATTATCTGCCTGACTGTTTGAACTCAGGAGACGGCCTATTGTCTCAATACACAAAGCCAGAGGACCAGAGTCTGGAGACTAACACAGGAACGTTTGAAATGTACATGACAGGCTATTAGAAATGGGTGAAGTCCTGTTGATACCATTTTTTACCTGTGGAAATTAAATCATTAGTGGAGGTGCTATAGTACCCTTTTCATGTATGTGGATCTCTGGAAATCCCATTTATGTCTGAGAACTGAGACAGGAAAAAGCCGTAATAAAGTTTTCACCTGGAGTTGAAAGGCTCACTTCACAATCTTTGATGTATGGACTTTTACCTGGAAATGGAATATGTCTGAGATTTAATTAAAACCTAGTTCCTCCCCTCCCCAAGGAAGTTGCAGCCTACAAGCGTAGCTCAGAGTATAAAAAGCAGAGGCGGATGCCTAGTGACTGTCTTCTCTCGGAGGTAGCGAATAGCTAGGGAGGATCGCGACTCCTGGTCGAAACGGCGTCCTCCCGTCAAACAACGTTCTAACCTAAGCTGGTAACGTTTTTTTTAATCCCCATTTTTATTTTACGCAAATATCCGTGTGTGTTATTTTTGTAACTTTTATCTTGTAACATTTTTACTCTGTTTTTTGTAATCTTTTTGTATATATTAAGTTCTGCACTGTTCTATGTTTTTCTAGAATATTAAATTATTATTTAATAAGTTTGACTTCTGCCGTACTAAACTAACACTCATAGCCTAGAAGAGACTGAAGTGTAACCGTGTATAAGTTCATGCCTAATTGTACGCTTGAGCAACACTACCGTATGAAATTGTAATTGCATTGTGTGTGGGGGCGTTTGTCATACGTTGGCCTAAGCGCGCAGCTGACCCAACGTCCGAACAACGCCAGTGCGAGTAGCGACAGCAGAGTGGCTAACAGTATCGTTCGGAACGACTGTTAGTGGGTCTTTGCTTCACGACAGTGTAAGATTGCAACTGTGTGTGTGTGTGTGGGTGCGTGGCGTTCCCGTATTTGGCCTAAGCGCAAAGCTGACCCAAATACGAAAACGCAGATTGCGTCTTGAGCACTCGATAGCTGAGTGAACGTGTCTAGCAACGCTAGTGGTGGCAGTGGGAAGTGTTTGAGGGGTTCCAGCCTTGGTTGTAGCTTAAATAAGGCTGTTCCCCGCTTAATCTGGTCAAACCCGCAGTCGGGAACCGTATACGCAGGCGTGCCGCGGGCCGGTTCCTGACATAATTGGCTGGCAGTGGTGGCATCGTTTAGTACATTAGTACGCAGTTTAGCTCGCTATTCTGAGTACTAAAGGCTGGAAGCTTGCTAGAAGCAACTAGCCTACAGAAGTCTACTCAGTGCAGAATCTATATACGTTTTTTTTTGTTCAAAGATACACACTTGGTGTTTGCTTTCCCTCCCCCCCCTTTTTTTTTTCTTTTTATTTTGTGCAACACGATGGCTCAGAAAGCATCCAGCTATGCAAGGCAAAACAAAGAGATACTACTCAACCTGTGTGAGCACAAAGGCATCGAGACGGCGAGCGGCCAGACTAAGGAGCAGTTAGTTCGTGCGCTCGAGGAGTATGATGAGGCAGAGCGAGCCCGTGCTTCAATGTCAGCGGATGCAGCTCACGACACGCCAGAGGAGGAATCGCTTCCGCCACAGAATGTGAGGGGAGACGATGTCCTGGACGATCCACCAAGCAGGGAGATGCCATCTCTGGAAGCTGATCTACAGCTACTGAACTCGGCTGATCCTGAACTGCGCCTAAAGCTGATCCTACTGCACCGACAGGCAGAGGAGGGAAGAGCTGAACGGCGACGCCAGGCCGAAAGTGAAAGACGCCAGGCCGAGAGTGAAAGACTCCAGGCCGAAAGGGACAGACTCCGGGCAGAGGAGGGAAGAGCTGAACGGCAACACCAGCTGGAGCTGGCTAAACTTCAGCAGCAGAACCGGTCTGCTGGACCCGCAGAACGCGAAGGTGAGCGAGTCCACAGAATCCCCCTGGATAAGTTCCCCGCTATGGACAAGGACTCTGACATAGACACTTTCCTACAGGGGTTTGAAAGGACTTGTCGGCAGTATGGGGTGCCCCGTGAGCAGTGGGCAAGATACCTCACACCAGGGCTGAGAGGCAAGGCCCTGGAGGCGTTTGTGAGTCTCCCCCAGGAGGAAGAAACAGACTTTGAGGCAATTAAGAAAGCCATTATTGCGCGATACCACCTCACGCCAGAGGTGTATCGCAAATGTTTCAGGACAGTGCAGCGAGGTCCTAATGACAGTTACCTGGATCATGCTTGCAACCTGCGCACTGCCTTCCAGCAGTGGTTAAAAGGACTGTCAGTTAAAACCTTGGATGCCCTGCAGGAGCTGATGATAAAAGACCAGTTCCTACACACCTGTCCTGTTGAGGTCCGGCTGTTTGTGCTGGATCGAGAACCAAAGACAGTGGATGAGGCTGCGGAAATGGCCGATGCCTACACCGCCCATAGAGCACCTGAGTCCCGGAGGACTACTACGCCCAGCTGGAGAGGAGAACAGATGGCTAAACCTGTTTCACCCAGCACCCAGAGGAGGCAAGCACCGCTGTCTCCTGGATTCAAGCAACCTGACACTCGGAAATGCTTTGTATGTGACAGGGTGGGTCATATCAGCACGACTTGCCCAGAGAGGAAGAGGGAGGCCCCAAAATCCAGTGAGGCCTCAAACCCCAGGGAAGTCCCAACGGCTTTGTGTGCTACCAGGAATGCCACTGGCTATGCAGAGAATCTGCAGCTTGTCACGGTTGGGGGTACAGTTGCCACTGGGCTGAGAGACACTGGAGCAGAAGTGACTCTCATACATCCCCAGCTTGTGAACCCGGAGCAGTACATACCTGGGAAAATGATTGCTGTCAGAGGAATTGGGGGTGTCACCCCAGCAATACCCACCACCTTGGTCCACCTGGATTGGGGGGCCGGCAGCGGACTGAAAGAAGTTGGGGTAACTGACAAAATCCCCACCAACGTTTTGCTGGGTACTGACCTGGGACGGTTAGTGGCCCGGTATGAGCCTACCCCAAACCCTGTGGGGCCTGCATCCCCAGCAGAAGTTCAGGACTCTTGCAAGGTACTGTTTGATAATGCTGTGCAAGTGGGGGATGCTGGCGAGGCCCCAGGGGCTATGGACTGTGTACTAGGAGCCAGCCCTAGTGAGTCTCCAGTGCCTAGGCCTGGAGTGGGACATGTTGATACAAAGAATGCAGAAATTGATAATGTCATTTGTGACGCACGGACTATCGAGGCGATCAAAGCAAGAACTAGTGATGCTACTTGTGAAGTGCTGGGTAGCACTGGGTATAATGCAGCAGATAATGTTGATGTGGAATGTAATGTTCTAAATGTCAATATGTGTAAGATGGATAATGCTGATGTCATATGTGTTGTGCTACATAATGCTGTGTGTCAGGTGGACACTCCGTCGGCTGCAGGAGTAACCAGCCGGGCTCGCTGGGCTGCAGCAGATGGATTGCCCACTGAAGGGGCAGACGGCACCAGGCCAGATCTTTCCCCTTCAGATGTTTTTAAGACCAAATGTGATGTGATTCATGATGTGTATAATGTGGGCACTCCCTCAGCTGCAGTGGTAACCCGCAGCGCTAGCGGGTCTACAGCAGAGGGACTGTCCACCGAAGTGGCAAATGTTGCTGGGTCAGCCACATCCAATTCGGAACCTGGCCCGGAGGGCCCAGGAGCCTCTCCGTCTGCAGCCTTCCTGGAATGTGTGACAGGCAGCACTGAGCTCTCTGGGGCTGTTCGATTTGACAGCAGCCCGGAAGAGCTCAGGGGGCTAGCTAGCAGGTCACCAGCTGGGAGGGGCGGGCTGAGAGGGTCCTGGGAAGTTATTCCCTCTGAGCTGTCCGAAGTGGAGGAGACAGACCGGCAGATAATCGTTCCCCAAAGGGACCGAGAGATAGCTCCTGCCACTATAGAGAGAGTGCGTGTAGCGACTGTGGGGACCCTTCCCCAGCTGCAGCACTGTCTTTATGGTCACGGATTCACGGTCGTCACTGACCCGCATTCCCCTGGTTGGTTACGTCAGGTTGCCAAGGGCAACGACACATTGCAGCAACCTGACCTAGCTTTCCAGTCGTGTAGCTGGGAGCTAACTGACAGGTGGGGAACAGTCCTGAGGATGCTAAAGGGTTACCCCACCCGGCCAGGCCGTCAATGTAGGCTTTGGCAGGATGATTCTTTAGAATCACCTGCCAGCGCTATCGGGAAGGGGAGCAATCATGGGAATGCTGATGGGCTGTCCCGTCAAGCAGAACCAACAGTGTAGGTGCAGGCAAGATGATCTGGGAAGATCGTCTGCCTTGCACCAAGTTAACGGCGGAGGTGTGGAGATATATTGAGGTGCTGATGATATTAAGGATAACAGGAACATATTCTTTCATTTTTTTCTGCCAGAAGGGAGCAGGTTACCTTGAGTTGCTTGGGGCAAGGAAATGGGTGATTGTCTTGACCATATCAGGTGCTTTGAGTCTGTATGCAGTTCCTCTGAGAGTGCTAATGGGATTATCTGCCTGACTGTTTGAACTCAGGCCGCGGGCCGGTTCCTGACATAATCATTAAAAATATAGTAAGCAGGGTAGATCTTGCTGAAAGATGTGTTGAGATGCACAAACTTACAAAGAAAAGGGGTACCTTCCCATGCATGAACTGCAATTGTTGTGGAGCCATTATTAAAGGGGATCATATCAGTCACCCACATACGGGAGAAAAAATTAAGATCAACTCAATGTATACCTGTGATAGCACGTTTGTGGTGTATGCTTTGAAATGCCCATGTGGGCTCCTGTACGTGGGGAAGACGACAAGAGACGTCAGAACCAGAGTACAGGAGCATAGAGGCTCCATCCGTGGATTCAAACCATTGGAAGTGAGCAGCCATACCCCGGTGGGCAAACATTTTTTTGCCCGTGGACATGGGGTATCGCAGCTTAAGTGGATGGTGTTGGACCACGTACCCCCACCGAAAAGAGGAGGAGACAGGGACAAATTACTGCTACAAAGAGAAGCTCGGTGGATGAGAAAATTAGACTCAATTGCACCAAGAAGTCTTAATGAAATGTTTAGCTTGAAATGCTTTTTGTAGGTAAATGTTATAAGTCAGTATGTCATGTTTTTGTTTCTCTCTTACAGGTTGTGATGAATTATCATCGCTGTGGTGGGTGGAGAGAGGGAACATCTGCATCGTTGGTGCAGTGAGTTGATGCATGTTCTATCCTGTGAAGTTTATGTATTCCCTGTAAAGTCTGTGTATGGAGTAGGCATGTGCCTATACGGTTGCTCACACTTATGTTCCTGAAGGTGTTTATTTGGGTAGACATCTGATTGTAGTGCCCAATAGGATGGACTTGGACTTACCCTGAGGGGTTAATTTGGAGGTTGGTCAGCTGACCAAAGAGGAGGGTCGTTCAATTTGGGTGTGGACATTTGGAGTTCATAAGTTTGCTGTGTTGGGGAAGTTGCATGTACACTTGAGGAAGGGGGAAACCCCGAAACATGTCGTGTCTGCCACTGTTCTTATAAACGCAAGTTTAAAACGCCATTTGAGTGCCTCCTTCATTTCTATTTGGATCCAGTCAATGTGGAGTGGTGACCCACGAAAGAGGGATTGTGCACCGGCGGACCAGGTGAGATACCTGGTGTTAAGGCCCAGATCAGCAACCCCTGATTGTTTGTCCAGCAGTCTCTGCAACCTGTTCACTGCACCTGTGTAACCGCACATTGTTGTACCAGCAGTCACTGCAACCTGTTAACTGCACCTGTGTAACCGTACATTGTATTAGTCAAGTCAGTGAATACCTTTCACTTCATCCCCCCCAATATGGACGAAACAAGAGGCAGAGCCAGAGGCAGGACACCTGGCAGGTCTGTTCGAGGTGTTGTGATTTCGTGCGGCCCTCGACCAAAGTACAGTGTTCAGAAGAAGACACTTGCAATCAACCCCCAATACTGTCAGGACGTAGTTGACTATTTAACACAGAACACCTCATCTTCCTCAGCTTCCACATGGAAGCGTGACATATCTTCCTCCTCCTGCTCTGATTCTGGCACCCCACTTAACACTCCGTCGGCAGCCATCACCAAAGTGCCATCATCACAGGGCTCAGCGGTGTGGAAATGTTTTTGTGTGTCTGCCTCAGTTGAGAGCAATGTCATCTGTACGGAAATTGAGCTGTGGAAAGACCAAGACCCGCGTAGGGACAACTACCTTATGAGGGCACATGATTACAAAGCACAAACTGCAATGGGATGACCACCTGAGTAAAAGCAGCGCACAAAAGCACAGCCACACAACGCAGTGGAAGATACCAGGCCACAATTATTTCTCAAAAGAGGCGATACCTAAACTGTACCTTGATGTTGAAAGGCAAGTGGTGACATCTCTGGCACACAGCGTTGGGTCAAGGGTCCATCTGATGACGGATGCCTGGTCTGTAAAGCACGCTCAGGCCTGCCCGAAGACTAGTCAGTCTCCACACACAGCATCTCTGCCTGCACGCCATGTGACCGCCTGCCCCAAGACTTAGTCGCTCCCCACACAGTATCTCTGCCTGCAGGCCGCTTGAATGCCTTCTCCGTCACCACCAACAGGGTCCAGGACTCCAGGGGGTACCTGAATTTTTCTGGCTGCACTGCAGCTGCAACACCAAAACAAAAGGCATGTACATGTGTCAATTCCCCTTCGTGATTGTTACCTTGCCGCGGTGAAGGGGCTTGCGTATCACAATAAAGCAATGACCGCTGGCTATATGAGCGTCTCGGGAGTTTAGGGGGTGGGGGTAGATGTCGCCTCTGCATTCTCTATACAGAGCACACAAAAAAAGAATTTCTCATTTGACTTAAATAACCCTTTAAAGTGTACGCATGGTGACAACATGATGAGATAGACATGTGTATGGACAGTGTCAAGCATACAATTAACTAGACTTTATTCCTTTTGTTCTTTTCCGTCTTTTTCTGCCTGAAAGAGCTGACCATTTAGGAATGCAAGTGACAGTTGGGGCCTGATTCACAAAGCGGTGCTAACAGTTAGCACGCTGGTGAAAAGCCCTTTATTATGCCTAAACTCAGTTTAGGCGTGATAAGTTTAGGTGTGATAAGTTTAGGTGTGATAAGTTTAGGCATGATAAGTTTAGGTGTGATAAGTTTAGGCGTGATAAGTTTAAGCACCAACTGGGTTAGCACCGCAATGCACAGCTGATCAAAAGTTTTGCGCTAGCAAAGTCTGGTGCACTTCGCATAGAGTTTAATGGCACTGCTTTGCGTGCGGGACTTTGCGCAAGATCTAAACTTATCTAAACTTATCATGCCTAAACTTATCACGCCTAAACTTATCACGCCTAAACTGGCTTTTCACCAGCGTGGTGCAATGGTTATCACGTCTAAAGTCTCTAATTGGGTTAGCACCGCTTTGTGAATCGAGCCCTTTGTCTCTAGTTGGTACCCAGTCAGACTATACCATAATCCTCACTGATAAGGAATTACAGCCATAAAACTCTTAAGGGGCCCATACACTCAGCCGATTTTCTGGCCGACCGATCGATCCCGATCGATCGATTGATCGTTTGCAAATCGGTTGGCCAATCGACCGATCGATGGCTGATTTCGATCGATTTCGATGGATTTCCATCGAACTGGCAGGGTGGAAAATTTAGGTCGATCTGATGAGATTGCTTATCAGTTTGCATTGGCCTTAATGGAAATCTGATAGCAAAAAAATGCCATCAGATCGAATTTCAATAGATATCAAACTGAAATCTATTGGAATTCTATCCTGGTAAAAAATGTTCTAAAAACGCATCAGATAGATCATCAGATGCATTTCTTATCTATCTGCTGCCAATTTGACGAGTGTATGGGCACCTTTACCTGGAAGAGAACAGCTTCTGAATGCAGAGGATAGATAAAAAAAAGTCAATAGTCTATAGATTTTAGCTCTGGGACACTGTGTGAAAGACTGTATCATTCATATGAGACAAAATAACATTAAACTTAAACCTGCTTTTTTCCTTTTAAAAATACAACTGTGGTATTCTTAAAAGGAGAAGAGGAACAGACACTGCACAGACCAGGGGCAAACCCAGGGTTTTCAAGGAAGGGGGGGGGGGGGGGGGGGGTATTCCTGAAAGGTCTCCCTCAGCCATGCACCATACAGTATAATAATATGGTGGGACATAATTCTGGGTACACATAATGCAATTTCCTTTCCGACTGACCGACCAACAACGGGATCGATCAGGAGCAGTTTGGATACTCCCGTCGCAAGGAGGTAGAGCAGGACGGCCAAGGTGCTGTAAGCCTGAAGAGGGCTGGAGGAAGCCCCCGGTATGTATATTTTATATGTAAGTCCCTATCTCAGGTTTACTTTAATGGTTTTCTGACCCACTATGCAACTACATTCAGCTATCACACAGGGCTGAACCAATCATAGTTTGCATGTTGTTTCCTGTACTGAGTGACAGCATCCAGTGTACAGAACTAAAACATTTTTTTTTCCAGCATTGAACATAATTACACTTGACCTTTCTTAAAATAAGTCCCTTATTTTCTCTCTTACTTCCCCTCCCTTCCTTCTATTCATTCTATTTTCCTCCCTGAGCCCAAGGCGAGATTATTTGTGGTCTTGTAAGGTCCGATTCAGAAATGTGCAAAGCTTTGATGAACGTTTTTTTTCCCTCATATATAAATATATACTCAGTAAATAAAGCGCACAAACTGCCAGGAGCAGGTGAGAGTCCATCTTGTACCTGTGTGGGCTAAATGTAAAATGAATGCTGATTGGATTCTAAATAGGGCTTATTTATAAAGCATCAATAAATAATACAAATATATAAGCACTGCCAGGCCCATGTAGCGGAAAGGTAAAAAAAACACAAAACTTTAATAAATAAATGAAATACGCTACCTCACCTGAGTCACCTCTTGCACTTACCTCATACACATGTAGGCATGCTGCATACACATATGACATTCATGCACACTCTATTAGTACACAATAAATACACGTGATAAATATTTTAAAATAGCTCTACGGCCATAAATGTAGAATTATATTAATACTACTAATATTATTATTAATAATCAGGGGCGCCTCTGGCCATTTTGTCACTCCAGGCGAGGAAATCCGTGCCCCCCCCCCCCATTAAAATAATCACAATGCTGCAGCATTTCACCCAAAAAATAATCGTTTTACAGTAGTGGTTCAGTGCAATACTGCGAGCTGCCGATCTACCGCCACTATACCACTGTGTCCAATTGAAAAATGTACTGTTGGATCGTAATTTTGATACATTTTTGCAACGGATTAATTGAACGAAAGTATAATCGATCTGGGTGTTTGGTAATCACCAGATTCAATCCTAGTGAGATAATCTGTCAGTAAAAATGAATGCATGTATTGACAGCTATAGGCTAGGGTTACTAATAATAAGATCGGGGTGATTAAATTGTGAGGGTAAGAGGTGGTGGGGGGAAAAGTAGAGAATGACAAGGAACATTTATATTGCATTTTTCTCCTGGCGGACTCAGGAGCTGCGGCCACTAGGACGCACTCAATAGGCAGTAGCAGTGTTAGGAAGTCTTGCCCGAGGTCTCCTACTGAATAGGTGCTGGCTTACTGAGCAGGAATAGCTGAGGTTTGCAGAGGTTTGAACCCAGGTCACCAGTGCCAGAGGCAGAGCCCTTAACCATTACACTATCCAGAGAGAGGGGAGGAAAAAAACTTTTACTTAGCTTTCCTGTATGACAAGAAGACAGCCAGCACTAGGGGAAGGAGGGAAACGAAGGTTAATAAGGGAGAGAAGAGAAGTGGAGAGATACTGAGATGGAGCAGAGAGCTTAGATAGTATTGCAGTCCCATATCACACAGAGGCTACTTGTAGTGTTGGGCGTACAGTGTTCGCCACTGTTCGGGTTCTACAGAACATCACCCTGTTCGGGTGATGTTCGAGTTCGGCCGAACACCTGGTGGTGTTCAGCCAAACTGTTCGGGTTCGCCCGAACGGCTCAATGCCTGGCCGAACAGGGCCCTGTTCGGCCGAATACGGCCCCCCTATGGGGTCGCAGGCATAAGGGGGGAGCATGCCCCGATCGCGGGGGGGGTCGGAAATTCCCCCCACCCCCTCCGCTAGCGCTCCCCCCTCTGCCCGCATCCCCATACAAAAGTTTAAGGAAAGTAAAATAATACCGGTGGTAGTGGCTGGCAGTGGCACTGTGAAGTGAGTCAGGAGGAGGAGTCCGGAGAGTGACGCATTGAGGGAGGCCGGGCAGCGGGCGGTTCAGCGGTAGTACCCTTGTGGTACTTCCGCCCTTTCTCTGACCTCACGTCCTCTGCGTGATGACGCATACGAGGGTACGCGTGACGCGTACCCTCGTATGCAGAGGACGTGAGGTCAGAGAAAGGGCGGAAGTACCACAAGGGTACTACCGCTGAACCGCCCGCTGCCCGGCCTCCCTCAACGTGTCACTCTCCGGACTCCTCCTCCTGACTCACTTCACAGTGCCACTGCCAGCCACTACCACCGGTATTATTTTACTTTCCTTAAACTTTTGTATGGGGAAGCGGGCAGAGGGGGGAGCGCTAGCGGAGGGGGTGGGGGGAATTTCCGACACCCCCCCCCCACGATCGGGGCATGCTCCCCCCTTATGCCTGCAACCCCATAGGGCCCCCAAAAGCGGGATGTTCGGGGAGTTCGGGGTTTGGCCCAAACATGCCGAACATCGCGGCCATGTTCGGCGAACGTTCCCGAACATCCAGGTGTTCGCCCAACACTAGCTACTTGTCTGTAATATGACTCCTGCCAATCTCTCACACAAGGCTGCAGCAGCCCTCCTGGAGTCAAGGGACAGTCAAAAACTTTTCACCCTGGGTAATACCTTATCAAGCTGCCCACATGCAGACTTTACAATGGTGAGAGAGCAGACAGAGTTTTTTTCTTTGAACTCTGCATAAGGCAAGCTTTCTCAGCCAGCCTAATGCTTCACATTGCCCTATACAAGAAAAACCTCAAAGCACCAGGCACTGTACCAGCAGCCTGGAGGAAAATCTCCCCCCTTTGCCCCTGGCCAGTCCGTTCTGGAATGCCTTGTACCTGCTTCCCAGAAAGACACCATCCTCCTCTGCTGATGTGTTTTCACAGTCATAAGGAAGGGCAGGACAGGAGTGAACAGACACACTCTAGATCCCGAGATACCAACTAATTAGGGAACGTCATACAAAGAGTTGTAGACAAAAGTTTTGTAGACTCCTTATGAGAGGCTGAGCAGCAGATGCTTTCATTAGAACTTTTAATCTCCGCACCCTCAGTTTTCAGTCTCTATGGACAGGAAAATGAAACTTTTTTCCCCCTGGAAGCAGAGCCGGGACAAGGTCCTCCAGCACCCAAGGCTGAGACACCAAAGTGCGCCCCTCCATCCCTGCCACCCCAGCCATCAAACACTGATTGCTATTAGACTAAGAGGCGCCACAGGGCCCACAACCTCCCCAACACCTTAATATCTAGTTATCTGGCTTGCAGTCACTGCCATGTATTCCCTTTTCTTATTTCTTTCTGCTTCAAACACAATTAGGAATGACAGCTGAATTAATTCTGCTCCCCCTCCTACACTGCGCCCTGAGGCTGGAGCCTCTCCAGCCTATGCCTCGGCCCGGCCCTGCCTGGAAGCGCCCCCCAAATAAATCTGCCGCTCCAGGCAGTTGGCTTATCAGCTGGTGCCTAGAGGCGCCTCTATTAATAATAATATTATAAGTATTTATAGAGCGCTGATATATTCCACAGCACTGTACAGAGTATGTTCTACTGCCTCTGAGGAAGCGATACCCGTCGTGAAACAGGTGTCAGGCTATCCTATACCAAGCTGCCAGCCCCTGGCCCCCCCGAGTTGTCCTGTGTATAACCACATCACAATTAAAGGGCTTTTAAAGGAGCGGTGCCCTTGATGTCTCTCCTTTTCCTGAATCTCCTTTTTCTTTACTGGGCCAAAAATGTATTCTCCAGTGCTCTCTGTCTCTTTTGAAGAGGTGTCTGCACAAGGTATCAGAGGCACAGTCAAGAGTAGAAACTTGAAAAGCACGTAACTCTTTTTCACAGTATCCTAACCTAAAATAGAAATTTCGGGTGGAGTTGCGTTTTAAATACCTAAAATATTTTCAGTTTATATATGGCTGATAACTTTCCAAAGGCCAAAACAGATCCTCTCGCCAAAAATATGGCTGTGATTTTTAATGAATGGTTTGGAAATCATGCTAAGATTAACATCTTAAAACATGACCAAAGTGTTTCAGGGTGTCATGCAAAACATCGGTTAAAGCTGCAAATGCTCCTCCATACGGTCTTGGAGGGAGGTCTAAACCACGTTGTGGCCGGCGAGGTGGCTGACTCTCCCTTTAAAATGCTGAGCTGCAACATTCCTCTGTCCTTTCCGTATTTGCTGTTCAAGAATCGAGGATCTAAAATGACTGTAACCTGCTCATTGTAGTCCACAAGTCTCGTATGACACCGTGCAGTAGGTAGATAACTGGAAATTCAAAGGTTATTGAAAGTACCTTTGCAAGTTAAAGATGAAGTGAGGTGTACATAAAGCAAACCTACAGCTAAAATCCAAGTTTAAATACTAAATACATTTAAATATAAAACAATCTAAGCACCCTATATACTCAAAATATACTGTAAACCGATCCGAGTATAAATTGAAGTACTTCGTTTTTCCTTTAGAGAAGAATTGTTTGACTCGAGTATAAACCTTGAGTAGAAACCCAGCCCGCCACTTTAATATTCCCATATTGCTTCTCTGGTGGTCTAGTGGCCTCCTCCCGTTATAGTGTTCCCTGGTGTCTAGCGGTCCCCCTCCCTCCTCCATACAGTGTATTTGGTATCTAGTAGCCACCACATCTCCCCCATAGTGTGTTCCTTGGTGTCTAGTGGCCGCTGTCCATCTCCCATAACATGTTCCTTGGTGTCTAGCGGCTGCCCTCCCTCTCCCTTAGCATGTTCCCTGGTGTCTAGTGGCCACTGTCCCTCTCCCATTGCATGTTCCTTGGTGTCTAGTGATCACCTTTCCTCTTCCTTAGAGTGTTCTGTGGTGTCTAGTGGCCATCTGCCCGCTCTCTAGTGTTTGTAGTTTGTGGAAGTAGAGCACAAGCTATAAACAGTAGAGGCCAAATCTGACATGACTGAAGACGGGGAGACCCGGTGTAGTGTGTCCGGCCCCGGATCAGGTAAGATGCTGTTCCACCACCTCTGCTGCCGTACTCTGGCAAGGGACATGGAGAGACAGGATAGCTGGTCACTAGACACCAGGAAACACGCTAACGTAGAATTAGAAGGGCCACTAGAGACCAGGTAACATACTATGGGAGAGGGAAGGTGGCCTGGCCACTAGACACTAAGGAACAAACCATAAGAGAGAAAGAAAGGGACCACTAGACACCAGGGATATTGCCTTTTCTCTAGGTGCATCTTAGGAGCAAAAAATCTTGGTTTATTCTCAACTATACAGGATCTTCTCAAAAAATTAGCATATTGTGATAAAGTTCATTATTTTCTGTAATGTACTGATAAACTTTAGACTTTGATATATTTTAGATTCATTACACACAACTGAAGTAGTTCAAAGCCTTTTATTGTTTTAATATTGATGATTTTGGCATACAGCTCATGAAAACCCCAAATTCCTATCTCAAAAAATTAGCATATCACGAAAAGGTTCTCTAAACGAGCTATTAACCTAATCATCTGAATCAACTAATTAACTCTAAACAACTGCAAAAGATTCCTGAGGCTTTTAAAACTCCCAGCCTGGTTCATTACTCAAAACCGCAATCATGGGTAAGACTGCCGACCTGACTGCTGTCCAGAAGGCCATCATTGACACCCTCAAGCAAGAGGGTAAGACACAGAAAGAAATTTCTGAACGAATAGGCTGTTCCCAGAGTGCTGTATCAAGGCACCTCAGTGAGAAGTCTGTGGGAAGGAAAAAGTGTGGCAGAAAACGCTGCACAACGAGAAGAGGTGATCGGACCCTGAGAAAGATTGTGGAGAAGGAACGATTCCAGACCTTGGGGGATCTGCGGAAGCAGTGGACTGAGTCTGGAGCAGAAACATCCTGAGCCACCGTGTACAGGTGTGTGCAGGAAATGGGCTACAGGTGCCGCATTCCCCAGGTCAAGCCACTTTTGAACCAGACAAGTGGCAGAAGTGCTCAGTGGTCCAAAGTACTTTTTCGGATGAAAGCAACATTTGCACGTCATTCGGAAATCAAGGTGCCAGAGTCTGGAGGAAGACTGGGGAGATGGAAATTCCAAAATGTCTGAAGTCCAGTGTCAAGTACAGGTCAGGCACTTCTGCCGCTGTTTCTCGTTCAAAAGTGGCTTTATCTGGGGAATGCGGCACCTGTAACCCATTTCCTGTACATGCCTGTACACGGTGGCTCGGGATGTTTCTACTCCAGACTCAGTCCACTGCTTCCACAGGTCCCCCAAGGTCTGGAATCGGTCCATCTCTGCAATCTTTCTCAGGGTCCGATCACCTCTTCTCGTTGTGCAGCGTTTTCTGCCACATTTTTTCCTTCCCACAGACTTCTCACTGAGGTGCCTTGATACAGCACTCTGGGAACAGCCTATTCATTCAGAAATTTCTTTCTGTGTCTTACCCTCTTGTTTGAGGGTGTCAATGATGGCCTTCTGGACAGCAGTCAGGTCGGCAGTCTTACCCATGATTGCGGTTTTGAGTAATGAACCAGGCTGGGAGTTTTAAAAGCCTCAGGAATCTTTTGCAGGTGTTTAGAGTTAATTAGTTGATTCAGATGATTAGGTTAATAGCTCGTTTAGAGAACCTTTTCGTGATATGCTAATTTTTTGAGATATGAATTTTGGGTTTTCATGAGCTGTATGCCAAAATCATCAATATTAAAACAATAAAAGGCTTTGAACTACTTCAGTTGTGTGTAATGAATCTAAAATATATCAAAGTCTAAAGTTTATCAGTACATTACAGAAAATAATGAACTTCATCACAATATGCTAATTTTTTGAGAAGATCCTGTATATGGTATAAACAGCAATTCCCCATTTCAAACCGAAAGAACTGGCCACCCCTCCCCCTCCTTTACCACCCACCAATCCCACAGGCACTGGTGTCTCTCCCATTTAATATAAACAGAGTGCACAGCGGAATGCCTATAACCCCCCCCCCCCCCATTTTTTTTTTAATAGATATACGTATGCAAATGTTATTTCCCACAATGCTACGAGAATCACAGACAGCAAACTGTCAGGACTACTGTGGAAGGGGTTTCACCACAAAGGTAAACATTTCTCGTGGGAAAGGGGTATCAGCTACTGATTGGAGTGAAGTTCAGTCTTTAGTTCCTGTTCCTCTTTAACTTCTTTTTCCCTCATAGGTTTGCTTTAACACTGCTGGGGCCTGGGAAGTCCAGTCGCATGAGAAATGTTCCAGTAACCTATTGCTCTGCTGCAAAGAAGTGGCAAGAAATATGCCATTCATGTCAGGCAGTTGTGTTTATATTACTCATTAACAGACTTTGTTTCCACCGCCAGAATATTGACTCTTTCTGCACGGAGGTTACTGCTATTTATCACTTGTTAACGCCTTGCAGTGTGCATGAAGAAAGGGTGTGAAATGCAGAGCACTGTCTTTAAAGACTGGCTATGTTAGCTAAGCCATGTTCTTACTTGTTGAATGGCCACAATAAGTAAACAAATATACAACGGACATTGTGTAGTTAAAGTGGAACTCAACCTGTTACCTAGTACCTATTTTAGTTGAACTATTCACATTGGTTGGATTAATGCCATATGCTATTTCAAGGTGTGTGTGTGTGTGTGTGTGTGTGTGTGTGTGTGTGCACTGGCGTTCTCAGAAGGGGGTTACGGATGTATGGAATCCCCCCTGAGACTCCTGTACCTTTAAAAAAATTCCCTGAAATCGCTGAAGCGGGCAAGCTGGTAAATATACAAAAGGCTTGCCTCCTGAAAGGTCTGTGGGAAAAACTCAGCTCTTTCACTATGGTAAAGACTGCATGTAGACAGCTACATAAGGTATTTCACAAGTTGAAAAGTTTTTGACAGTCCCTAAACTCCAGGAGGGCTGCCTGCAGCTTGTGTGAGAGGCTGACCATCCCTTACATCCTCCACACCCCTATGCACGGTATACCTATATCATTCCCCTATTCCGACAATCCTCCCCACCATGTTGTTAATGTCTTGTTTTTGCTTTGGCAATGCTAAATGTATTTGGTCCTGCCAATAAAGAGTTTTAGAGTTTTTGGGTTGTAACCCCCCTACCCCCCCCCCCCCCCCCCGTCCCCGTCCCCTAGTGCTAGCTGGAAGGGGGCAATCTCCCCCCAGGCCGCCTTTCATTCAGTGATTTAGGGCTGGTCCTGTGTCTGGTGTATTCAGGTTTGTTGTTGCAAGGCAATGTAAAATACTAGGCTAGCTGATAAAAGTGCAATTAAAGGGCAGGCAAGCTGGTAAATATGCACAGCATGATGCAGAGCTTGCCTGGAGGGTCTGTGGGCAAAAATCTGTCTGGTCTCTCCCCTTTGTTATAATGACTGCAATTGTGGATAAGGTGTTATATAGGTTGAAAAGTTTTTGACAGTCCCTAGACTCCAGGAGGGCTGCTTTCTGACTTGTGTGAGAGACTGGCAGGGACAGAAGTCCTATTACAGGCAAGTAGCCTCTGTGTGATGTGAGACTGCAATACAGATGAGTTCTCTGCTCCATCTCAGGCTATTATCAATTTCTCTCCACTCCTCCTTTCTCTGGGCTAGTGCACGCCAAAATCACAATAGCAATTGCTATCAATTAGTGAGTGCGATTTTATGAAGCGATTTTCAGAGCGATTTCTGAATGAATCGCTCAAAAAAAAATTGCTACATGCAGTATACTTGTGATTTTGAAAAAATCACAACGCTGCTGTGGGAACACCCTCATAGGGTAACATTAGCCAAGCGCTTTTTTGAAATCACTGTCGATTTGAAAAACGCTCAGAAGCACTCTTGGTGTGCACCAGCCTCCTTCATTCACCTTTGTTTCCCTCTTCCCCTAGTGCTGGCTGTGTCTTCTTGTCATACAAGAAAGCTAAATAAAAGTGCAATCCGGGTGAGGCAAATTATTATTATTTAGTATTTATATAGCGCTGCCATCTTCCGCAGATGCATATATCCCTGCATCATATGGGTATCACTTGCGCTATGTGACATGTGACATATTCCACTGAATTGTCCAAACTAAGTCTATCTCCCGTTCCTCTCTCGGGGAGTTGTTCCAGCGCTGTCCCCCATTCAAATTTGCTGCTACCAAAAGCCCCCAGAAACACTCGTGTCCTTGAGTACTTCCAAAGACAGGCAGCCCCGTAATACACCAGCGCACTTTTCTGCATGGGCAGTATGGAGCCACCTGTATTCGGAAGCACTCGGGGACATAAGTGCTTCTGGACCTTTCAGGAATCCCCCCTTTAAAATCCTGCATTTGCCCCTGGTGTGAGTGGTGTTAGGGTTAGGCATCAGGTAGGAGGTTTTGTACTACAATTAAATATATATATATGCCAAGCGCAGTAAGAGAACAGAGGCGCCAGCAGGATATAAATTGATAAAAAATTGTAAAAAGTTGCTGGGGGGCAGCGGTAGACTTACCTCTGGAAAGCAGACATGAAAAACTGTCTGAATTAGTATAAACACATTTATTTAAAGGTACCCCAAAGATGCAATGCGTTTCGCAGGCACATCCCGCTTCATCAGGCAATAAAGTGGGGACAAAATAAATTTGCCAATAGCACGTATAGCACCTCCGTGAGTTTTGTGAGTATTCATATCTCACTGTCCATAATTTTCATTTGTTTTTAACATACTACACTATATTGGGCTCTTGGATTTTTCATCCATATTTGCCAAAGGGTACTTGTGATAATGTTTACTAGGCTAGGGGGTACTTGGTGAGTACAGGGCTTTAAAAGAAGTACATACCAATAAAATGTTGAGAAACACTGGTCTATGTATCTATGTTCCCCATTATATGTCTTGTACATGTACAGCACTACAGAAGATGTTGGTGCTATATATAACCAAAAATTCTAATAATGATAATACCTGCCAAACTGTTAAGTAATTTGGAGAGGAACTGTAGTGAAAAATAAGGATTAAAGGATACCAGATGTCAAAATAGTAAGAGAAACGGGGGGAGAAGGCATATAGTATCACCTGTCCTAGTGCCTGTCACTCCCCCCGTTCTCCTTTTCTGCCCCCTTATTATACTTAAAAGCCCCCCGGGACCCTCTTCTGGTTCACTGGAGTCGGGTGCTGCCTGGCCAGGCTACGCAAATCCTACAGCGTGCACCTATGACTGGGAGTGCTCTGCACATGCATATGACATGAATACAGAGCGCTCCCGAGTCCCGGCCACGGGTGCAGGCTGTAGGATGCACATAGTCCGGCTAGGGTCTGCGCAGTAGAGCCCGACTCTGGCGACCTTTTAGGGGGGCTTTTAGGTATAATGCAAGGGCAGAAAGAACAGAGGGGATCGACAGGCATCAGGACAGGTGATAGTATATGCCTGCACCCTGTGTCTCTTACTGCTACTTACTATTTTGACATCTGGTATCCTTTAATAAAATTGTTTTTTTTTTTTTTTACAAAATTCATTTATAAATGATTTAGTCAGTCAGTTATTGCCCACTGTAAAATCTTCCCTCCCCTGATTTACATTCTGAAATCTATCATTACAGGAAGGGATGCCAGGACCCAGTAGCAGTGCCACTTGGCATATTGTAAAGCCACAATACACAGCATCGCCACCGCCAATAATAATTAAAGCTCTTATTAATGTATCATGCAAAGATACATGGATGCAGCGGCAGACCGCTGTCTGTAGCTTGGCCTTTTGTCAGGCTGTCAACTTCTTTTTTTTAACAAAGGGGGTTGTACCCCGATGCAGCAGTCTGTTTCTGCATCCATACATTAAAAAGAGCTTTAATTATTATTGTTGGAGCCAACCCTGTGTATTGTGATGAATTATAATAGACACATAGCTTATCCAGACTCTCAGTGATCTTTGAAAGATAAAGATTGTCTTTTCTCAGTAACCAATCCATACAGGGTTCGTGGTTGCTTCATTACAGTTGCAATGTGTTGCAATAGGTCAGGGACCTGTTAAAGTACATGAGGATGTTTTCTCTTCAGAAAAGGAGAAGGAACCCTGCTTAGCCTAGGAACCTTCCTTGTTGGCTCATACTTACTCATCTTACAATGGTGATGTTGGCTGGCTTGGCATGAAACTGGTTGGCTGGCTGGGCATGATGCTAGCCGGCCAAGATGCTGGTTGGCTGGGCATGATGTTGGCTGACTCGTGAAACTGGCTGGCTGGTCGTAGAGCTGTTTTTTTTTCCAAACTTTTTAAAAGTGAGAACATATCCTCTAGGTCAAAGCATATTGTAATGCCAATATATATAGACAAAGGTGCTGTGTGGGTATCTCACTTTAACCTTTGCTGGTATGTCACTGTGCTTACTGAATAAACCGTGTAAGCAAGGGCATAGCAATAGTCATAGCAGCTGCTATGGGGCCCTAGAGTCAGGGCCGGATTTACCAAAAGGCACTGTAGGCACTTGCCTACAGGCGCCTTATGATGGAAAGGTGGCTCCCTCCCCCCTTTCCTATGCAGAGGTTACTCACTCAGCATTTCACTGATGAAATCTCCATTCAGTCAGGGGCACCTCTAGCTACCTAATACTGAAGTTTCTCTAGCTAACTTATACTTGGGGGCACCTCTAGCTACCTCTAGGCACCTGTAGCTACCTATGATGGGCAAGGGAAGTAAGAGAGAAGTGAAAGCTGGGGCACCCAGCACACTTGTGTTGCGGTTCGGTGGGGGTTTGTAGGTTCATGAAGGGTGAAGTCTAAGGTGCCGGGACTTCTGTGCCTATAGGCTCCTGTGATGTAAATCTGGGCCTGCCTGGAGTAGAGGGGGCCCAGGTGGTACTGGATGTATTCACCAACTTTCTTGTGTTCCTCCACCCTGTGATTTTATCTAAGTACCTATGGACATATGCAGTGTAGATCACATGAGGATGCAAATCTCCCAGTTACCTCATATCCATAGGGTAGATGCATTTCTCAAGAATGCCTACAATTTATGTCCCCGTGAAAGTTTTGCTATGGGGCCCCACAATGTCTAGCTACGCCACTGCGTGTAAGCACATTGGTTGGTGCCTCGTCTACTTTCTTAACCTTATCACTGGACTGTAAATCACAAGAACACACCATTAGGGGGCAAACTAAAGCACCATTTGCCTGCTAGTGCATTTCATTCCAACATCATATCTCTCCTTTCGCAACACATAATTGTGATGTCGAGAAACAGGGCTGACAAGGGAAGTACAGATAGTACTGTGTTATAGGAGGGGAGGACTACATTTTTACCTTGGATGAAATGGAGGCCCTAGAAGAGGGTACCTTGCATGCGGCCCACAGTATTTTTAATTTTTATGGATTTTGATGCAGGGTCTGTTGGAAAAAAAACTGAAGTCTTCTCCACTCACCTCCCCTACAGCCGATGGAAAACCAGAGAAACTGACAATAACTTTATCCTGTGTATGTAGTGTATGTGTGTGTTTTAATTTTGTTTTGTTTGCATTGATTATGATTACATTCAGCTGCAATGGAATGCAATGTGCCCAACAATGTGCGCAGCTTGGGGTTATTGATTGATGGGGAATTAAACTTCAGGAATCAAATTTCAGCTGTTGTGAAATATTCCTTCTTTTACCCAAGGTACTGTATATTGCAAATATTATGCACCTCATTCCCTCAGAGGATCTTCCAACACTAGTCACGCCTTCATTACATCACAGCTGGACTATTGAAATGCCTTCCATGCAGGCCTTCGAAATAAAGACCTACACCGCCTGCAGCTAGTATAGAATGCTGCCGTAAGACTGTTAACAAGCCAACCCCACCATTGCCACATAACACCAATCCTTTGCTCACTACACTGGCTACCCATAAAATGGAGAATCCTTAACAAAATTGCGCTGCTAACATTCAAATCCCTACACGACCTAGGCCCAGGAGCGTACATCAAAAAAGGGCGTCGGGAAAAAAGGGCGCGAGGTGTAAACGATAAGCAGTATTATCGTTTATAAAAATATTGTGTAGAATTTCGTTTACAAATAGTGTTAAAAGAATTTATAAATCATTAAATAATGTTTATGAAATCGGCAATTCTTAAAACGTTAATCTTCCCTGTTTCTCAACTGAAACTTATAATTACGTTTGTTAAAAAAACAGTATTATTTGTTTAAACATTATAATTATATATTGTTATGAATAATGTTGATTTATCGTTTATTATTATAATAAAATGTGAAAATATTGTTTATAACAATGATATTAATATAAGTACATTCATAATATCTGTTGATTAGTATTATTAAAATTGTACTAAAACTATACCTAACCCTACTCTCACATAGAACCCTCCCTGTACCTATCCCTAACCCCTAGACCCCCTGGTGGTGCCTAAACCTAAGACCCCCCTGGTGGTGCCTAAACCTAAGACCCCCCTGGGGGTGCCTAAACCTAAGACCCCCCTGGTGGTGCCTAAACCTAAGACCCCCCTGGGGGTGCCTAAACCTAAGACCCCCCTGGTTGTGCCTAAACCTAAGAACCCCCTGGGGGTGCCTAAACCTAAGACCCCCCCTGGGGGTGCCTAAACCTAAGACCCCCCTGGGGGTGCCTAAACCTAAGACCCCCCTGGTGGTGCCTAAACCTAAGACCCCCCCTGGTGGTGCCTAAACCTAAGACCCCCTATGAATAATAATGTTTTACAGACATTAATAAATGAAAAATTTAAATAAAAAAATTTAAATATTTTTTTTGGGGTGGATAATAATGTTTTAGAAATGTTTTACAAATAGTATTTGTAAAAAATATATTGCAATTTACGTTACGTAGTGATCGCTTTATTTTGTGAATTATAATGTTTTAAAACAGTAAGGGTTAAAATGTTAAATAATGTTTTAATTAAATAGGATAAATATGTTTAGTATTTTTATAAACGTTATTCATCACGGGCTCATTTTCTAAACGTAAATCATCACAAGCACAGTTATAAAACATTAAAAATCTCCGGGCGCCGTTTGTAAAACGTTAATAATCTCCGGCGCCCTTTTTTCCCTGTTCGGCGCCCATTAAACGATATTTATAATGGCAGTGAATGGGGCGCCCTTTTTGTCCACTTGTCTCATGCGCCCAAATCTCCTGCTTCCGGCCCAGGATACCTGAAGGATCTGGTGCAACTGTGCCACACCTCCCACAACCTCAGATCAAAGCATCCAATAACTTGACTACCCCCAGAGTTCATCTAAAAACTTTTGAAGGCAGAGCAATCTGTCATGCTGCCCCTACCCTGTAGAATGCCTTGCCATACTTAAGCACGACAGCTCCAACCCTGGACACGTCTAAATCAAAAACTGAAATGCCACCTGTTTAGTCTGGCATTTATGATGTCATAACTTTTCCTCCTGTACAAATCACTATGTACTGATCTGAGACAAGCTCGTCAGCTTTGGGTCCTACTAGAGAAAAGCACTTTACAAATGTTTTGTTGTTGTCGTTGTTGTTTCCTGTTATGTGAGATCTGGACATTCGTTCATTTCTGTATTCTCAGAGCCACACTTACCGGTATTTATTGCTCATTGAGTTTCCTATTTGAGCCTGTTTAGCAACCTACTTGTTTTCCAGTGTAACTTGGCATGTTCAGTTCAGTAGAGTCTCTGCTGGCACAGTGGCACCATTTAAAAAGTTAAAGTAATGACAACAAAAAAGTCAGTGCTAGTCAATTGTAAAATCTCTCCTTTTCTCTCTGATTTACATTCTGAAATGTATGACAGGTGGTGACATCTTTAGCCCTGTCAGGTGCAGCTCTGCCGAATGTTTGTTTACTAAGGCAGGGGACACACTTGACTGTTTTTGTGCACATTTTCTGCACAGAAAAACTGAAAAATCATGTTAATCAATAGGCTAGTTCACACTCAGGCAGGGGTCACACTTGTCTTTCAGTTTCTACACTTTTCAGAAAACTGAAAGACAAATGTGACCTCTACCGTACAACAGCTAATGTAATTTATAGAGAAAACTGACAAATTGCGCAAGATGTCAGTTTTTTTTCTGCATGCGAAATCTGCATTAAAGTGTGCCTAGCTCATTGATTAACATGAGTTCTCAGTTGAAGTCAGTTTTTCTGTGCAGAAAACGCGTACGAAAGCCGGTAAGTGTGACCCCTGCCTCAATGTTTTTCATGCGCAGAAAAAAACTGACATCCTGCAGGATAATTCTGCCCATTTTGTCAGATTTTTTCTCCATCAGTTACGTTAGCTGCTGGGAAAAAAAAATGCATGTTTTTCTGCATACAAACATACACGGTGTGCAGAAAATGCATTCAGAATACACATGCAGAAAATTAACCACTTCACAACTGAGGGGTTTTACCCCTGGAGCACCAGAGCAATTTTCACCTTTCAGCGCTCCCTCCATCCATTCGTCTATAACCTTATCATTACTTATCGCAATGAAATGAACTATGTCTTGTTTTTTTCGCCACCAATTAGGCTTTCTTTAGGTGGGACATTATGCCAAGAATTATTTTATTCTAAATGTGTTTTAATGGGAAAATAGGCAAAAATGTGGGAAAAAAATTATAATTTTTAGGTTTTCGGCCATTATAGTTTTTGAATAAGTGCATGCTTCTGTAATTAAAATCCATGAAATTTATTTGACCATTTGTCCCGGTTATTACGCCGTTTAAATGATGTCCCTATCACAATGTTTGGCGCCAATATTTTGTTTGGAAATAAAGGTACATTTTTTCCAGTTTGTCCATCCCTAATTACAAGCCCATAGTTTATAAAGTAACAGTGTTATACCCTCTTGACATAAATATTTAAAGATTTCAGTCCCTAAGGTAACTATTTATGTATTTTTTTTTTAATTGTATTTTTTTTTCTTTTTATTACAAAAAATAATATAAAATTGGGGAGTGTGGGAGGAAATTAGTTAATTTATAATGTAAAACTATATATTTATATATGAAAAATGTTTTGGGTGTAGTTTTACTATTTGGCCTCAAGATGGCCACAGTAATTTTTTGTGCATGTGTTCTGAAAGCGTAGGAAGTATGCTTACAGGAAGTGCAATGAGGCTGGGAAACTTTTTTTTCACAATGATCACGCAGCTTCTCATAGAAGCAGCTGATCATTGCTGGGGGGGCTTAGATCAACGATTGAGAACGGTTTTTCCCCTTCATTGATCTCCGGGCGAGCGGGCGTTGGCGTGCAGAGCGCGGGGGCGCACGCACGAGCAAGCGGGAGCGCGGACAGCGGCGGGGGTGCGTGTATCTATGCTCCTGGTGGGGAAAGGATGTTAAAAGGAGCGTAGATACACAATACTGTTGTGGTAAAGTGGTTAAAAGACAAGTTCGTCCACTGCCTTAGGGCTTGTTCACACGAAGAGCGTTTGCAGATTTTTTTAAGTGGTGGCGATTTTAAAAATTGCCCTAAAAAGCACTTGTGCAATGATTCCCTATGAGAGTGTTCACATATCAGTGGTTCGAATGCGACCCGCTTCCAAAAGCGCTGCCTGTACCATTTTCTGAGTGCTTTGGCTCAATGGAAGGTATAGGGAAATCGCAAAGCGCTTGAAAAAGCGATTTGTATAGCAATTTACCGGGCGCTTCTGTAAATAAATACATTGTATTTATTCATTTCTGGGTGAAAGAGTTCACTTCCTGACTGACATCAGGAAGTTAAAAAAACCAATTGCTCTGCAAAAGCGCTTAGAAAGGCTCTTTGAAAAGCGCTTTCCTAAGCGCAAAGCGCAGGGAAAAGCGATTACAAAACTCTCAATAAATCGCTCAGCGCTTGCAATAGCGCTGGCAATTAATAATGTGAACATAGCCTTAGAGTTTTATGCACAGAGAGAGGTGCAGCCCATTCAGAAGCTTTCTCTCCATCTCTGTGTCATTCCCCCCATGTAGTTGTATTTCCTTCCATCTCATTTTACCTCATGTAGATGTCTCTCATTATCATGAGAGTCATGTTTTTGAAGTGCTGCAGAGGATGGAACAACTAAATAAATACACACTAATAATATAGAGAGACCTAAAGTAAACATGTTACAAAAAAGACCCCCTGGGGGATACTTACCTCAAGAGGAGGTAGCCTCTGGACCGTAATGAGGTTTCTCTCATGCTCCTCCATCCTCTCGATCCTGCGCCAGGCCCGGGACCCCCCAACTGTCCAAGACCATAACATTCCTGTGAGAACCTTGCGCAGGGGCGATTGCGCCTTTCATTTCGGCTCAGGCAGAAATAGCCGAGCAACAATCAGATCTGTTCTGATATATAGGCGGGTGGACTGTCGGCTGCCAGCGCTGGATCAGGGCTGCAGGCGAGGATGGTGTAAGCCTTATTATAACCCAGGGGCTCCCCCCACCCCAGGTGAGTATCCACCAGGGTTGTTTTTTTCAGTTACAGGTACACAATAACTATGGTAAGGTTTAGATTGCAAGTTCCTGTGACAACAGTGAGTAACATGACTGTACTGAAACAGCCCTGTGGAATATATCAGTGCGATATAGATACAGAATAATAACGTTAACAATAATGGTATGGTGGTGGAGGTGGTGGTGGAAGGGGGAGGGGCATGTGTGACAATGCTGCATGAGGAGTAGTGATAACTGCTTGTGGCCCAATCATGTATGAGACATAAAGATTAGGCAGATACAAATATGTGCTACATGAATACAGTATTTATTGCAGAATGCAAACTAGGTTCACATACTTGGCAGTTTTTGGACCCACCCATTATTTGTTATGACCACACCCACCCACCCCATACTATTCTTCACAGGGTCCCACTGTTGTCCAGTTCCACCACTGGGTGGAGTTGGGTGGAGTTGGCCATTCTTCATAGATGGTCCTTCTACGGATGACATTACTTTTCTCTTTACTTCTGGAGAGGCCACAAAGGCCCGAGCCTTGGGTGGCTGCAGACCGATTGGGCACCTGAACATGACAGTAGGGTTGTTACAAATGAAAGAGGCTGAAAATGGGGAGCAACACATGAAAAGGGGAAACTTCTGCCCAAGGGAGCAGTTCATGAAAGAGAGAGGCTGAAGTACATGAATGATGCGCATGGAAGAGAAGGCTGTACATGGAATGGGAGGGGCTACAGTACATGGATAATTCACATGGAAGAGGGGGTGGCACATGTAATGGGAGGGGCTACAGTACATGGATAATACACATGGAAGAGGGGGCAGCAAAAAGAATGGGAGGGGCTGCTGTACATGGATAATACACATGGAAGAGGGGGTGGCACATGGAATGGGAGGGGCTACAGTACATGGATAATACATATGGAAGAGGGGCGGCACATGGAATGGGAGGGGCTACAGTACATGAATGATACGTACAGAAGAGGGGGCTGCACGTGGAATGGGAGGGGCTACAGTACATGGATAATACACATGGAAGAGGGGGCGGCAAATGGAATGGGAGGGGCTACAGTACATGGATAATACACATGGAAGAGGGGGCGGCACATGGAATGGGAGGGGCTACAGTACACGGAAAATACACATGGAAGAGGGGGCGGCACATGGAATGAGAGGGGCTACAGTACATGGATAATACACATGGAAGAGGGGGCGGCACATGGAATGGGAGGGGCTACAGTACATGAATGATACATACAGAAGAGGGGGCTGCACGTGGAATGGGAGGGGCGCTGCACAAGAATGGGGAGCCAAAGCATACTTGGCCTAGGGGCCTAGGGGCTATGCAGGAACAGAAAGCAACCGACTACAACCAAAAGAGTCTTCTTTAAAAGGACCACTACTGCGAAAAAATTAAATGTTAAAATCAGACAGAACCGACAGGTTTTGGACCAGTCCATCTCCTCATGGGGGATTCTCAGGGTTTTCTTTGTTTTCAACAGCCTTTCCTGAACAGCAGTTTAACTGCCAAAATAGTAAGATACCAGCCAGCCTCCCTACTCACTTGTACTCTATATTGTCAGTAAAACCCTGAGAATCACCCATGAGGAGATGGACTGGCCCAAAACCTGTCGGTTCTGTCAGATTTTAACTGCCTACTTTTTTTTTCGCAATAGTGGTCCTTTAAAGAGGAGCTGTAGTAAAAATAATGTAATAAAAAAGTGCTTCATTTTTACAATAATTATGTATACCGGTAAATGATTTAGTCAGTGTTTGCCCATTGTAAAATCTTTCTTCTCCCTGATTTACATTCTGACATTTATCACATGGTGACATTTTTACTGCTGGCAGGTGATGTCAGTGGAAAGAGATGCTGCTTGCTTTTTTGCCAGTTGGAAACAGCTGTAAACAGCTGTTATTTCCCACAATGCAACAAGGCTCCCACAGTATAATGTCAGGACCTCAGTGCTGTGAGGAGGGGTTTCCCCACAATATCAGCCATACAGAGCCCCCTGATGATCTGTTTGTGAAAAGCTAAACATTTCTCACAGGAAAGGGGGCATCAGCTACTCACTGGGATGAAGTTCAATTCTTGGTTACGGTTCCTCTTTAAGTAATAGTATTACAGCATGCGTTCTAGATCTTACCGGTAACCTTGCCTATACTTTGCATAACATGATCATATAAAAGCCAAGGCAGACAAAATTATACATTAGGTGGATCCAAAATAGACCTGGTTACATGAGCACATTATTTTTAATTGCTTTTCTTTGAGATTGCTTGCTGGCAGAGTGACAGCAACAAGCCGAGAGTGAATGCATTCTCTAATTGACATTTTTGTCTTTAACACTCCTTTGTTTGCGTTGAGCAAGTATGCACACCACATAGCTCACTGCCAATGTCATGGTGTTGGCTACCGGGCCATAGTACAAAGGCATTTCCCACAATAACTATCAAGTGCAGCATTGCTTTCTTATGACAGAAGCTGTTTGTGCGTCAGTTCGTACATTTAGTTTATAACCTAGTAAGTTTGGCACGAGCGGTAGTCTATAGTTCTTCCTCTCACACTATCCCTCCTGGTGCCATTACACCTAACTCTAGCCCTCCTACTACCGCTACACCTAACACTAACCTCACTGTCGCTTCACCTAACACTAGCCCTCCTACTACCGCTACACCTAACACTAACCTCACTGCCACTTCACCTAACACTAGCCCTCCTACTACCGCTACACATAACACTAACCTCACTGTCGCTTCATCTAACACTAACCCTCCTACTACCGCTACACCTAACACTAACCTCACTGCCACTTCGCCTAACACTAGCCCTCCTACTACCGCTACACCTAACACTAACCTCACTGTCGCTTCACCTAACACTAGCCCTCCTACTACCGCTACACCTAATACTAGTCCTCCTACTACCGCTACACCTAACATTAACCTCACTGCCGCTTCACCTAACACTAGCCCTCCTACTACCGCTACACCTAACACTAACCTCACTGCCACTTCACCTAACACTAGCCCTCCTACTACCGCTACACATAACACTAACCTCACTGTCGCTTCATCTAACACTAGCCCTCCTACTACCGCTACACCGAACACTAGCCTCACTGCCGCTTCACCTAACACTAAGCCCATTTTCTACTACCGCAACACCTAACACTTGCACTCCTCTTCCTACCGCTACAACTAATACCTAGCCCTCCTACTATCGCTACACCTAACACTAATGTTACTACCGCTTCACCTAACACTAGCCCTCCTACTACCTCTACACCTTACTCTAGCCATCCTACTACCTCTACACCTTACTCTAGCCCTCCTACTACCACTACACCTTACACTAACCTCACTGCCACTTCACCTAACACTAGCCCTCCTACTACCACTACACCTTACTCTAGCCCTCCTACTATCGCTACACCTAAGACTAACCTCACTACCGCTTCACCTAACACTAGCCCTCCTACTACCGCTACAACTAACACTAACCTCACTGCCGCTTCACCTAACACTAGCCCTGTTCCTACTACCGCTACTCCTAACACTAACCTCACTTCCACTTCACCTAACACTAGCCCTCCTTCTACTACCGCTACAACTAACACTAACCTCACTGCCACTTCACCTAACACTAGCCCTGTTCCTACTACCGCTACTCCTAACACGAACCTCACTTCCACTTCACCTAACACTAGCCCTCCTACTACCACTACAGACTACACCTAACACTAACCTCACTGCTGCTACACCTAATACTAGACCCCCTACTACCTCTACACCTAACACTAACCTCACTGCTGCTATTCGTAATACTAGCCCTCCTACTACCGCTACGCCTAACACTAACCTCACTGCCGCTTCACCTAACATTAGCCCTCCTTCTACCGCTACACCTAACACTAACCTCACTGCAGCTACGCCTAACACTAGCCCTCCTACTACTGCTGCTACACCTAATACAACCTCACTGCCGCTACGCCTAACACTAGCCCTCCTCCTACAACCGCTACACCTAATAGAAGTAGTGGAAGAGGAAGCACAGGCGGTCCGGAGCCCGATCTGGTGCAATACGTTAATCGGTATGGAGATATTAGGTAAGTACAAAAAGTTTATACTCACAAGAGTGGGTTGCTGATTGAGGCAACCACTCGTACTCGCTTGTGGGGAAGTACCGTCCCCACTCGGCCTTTTATCCTTGGTCACAGCTCCAGAAAAACGATCTATCTATCGGAGATTCTCCGATGTGGATCTTCCCCTCAGACTAGGGGTTAAAGTAGCTTCAGGAAAAAGTAGGAGGCGCCCGGTAGAATGCAACAGTATAATCACTCTATATGGTAGATATAACATTCAAAAAGAATATGGTGTGATCCTACCTTCTAGGTGTCCCTTTTCAGGAAGTATACAAACGGATTTTTTTGACTTTAGAAATTCTGTTTATTTTGCACACAAGTAGAGGCACTGTTACTGACCTGAGGAAGCGTTTTTTACCGTGAAACGCGTTGTCGTGTGCAAAATAATCAGAATTTCTAAAGTCAACGGTATACTGTTGCATTCTACCGGGCGCCTGCTACACCTAATACAACCTCACTGCCGCTTCACCCAACACTAGCCCTCCTACTACTGCTGCTACACCTAATACTAGCCCTCCTACTACTGCTACACCTAATGCTAACCTCACTGCCACTGCACCTAACATTAGCCCTCCTGCTACCTCTACACCTAATGCTAACCTCACTGCCACTAAACCTAACCCTAACACTAGCCTTCACTGCCACTACACCTAACACTAACCTCACTGCCACTACACTTTACACTAACCCTCACACTACTGCTACACCTAACACTAACCTCACTGTCGCTATTCGCTAAACCTAACACTAGCCCTCACTGCCACTATACTTAACACTAACCTTACTTCCGCTACATCTAACACTAGACCCCCTACTACCGCTACACCTAACACTAACCTCATTACCCCTCCATTTACTACCACTGCGCCTAATATTAACCTCACAGACGATACACTACATTAACTTTACTCTAACTAAATCTAACCCTATCCTTCCATTACTGTACACCTAAAAGTACCCATACATCTAGTGATTTGGGCGGCCGATCAACCAATAGACAAATCTCTCTCTGATCGAATCTGATCAGAAAGAGATCTGTTGTCCACCATAAACAGCAGGCCGATTCCCAATCAATTTCAGCATGAAATCTTTCGGGAATTTGCCTTGTGACACCATCTCGTTGCCTCCCTGCCCCCGGCTGGCGTCCCCTCAAATATAGATCTAACCACCCAGTGCCCATGCATTATTACTTTACCTGTCCGGTGTCCGCCGCTGTGTCCACACTCCTCTTACGCATTTTCGCCCCAAGTGGTTGCTGGCGTACAGCACAAGGGGCACCCACGTGGTAGGCAAAGGCAGAAGAGGAGTGCGGACACAGCAACGGTCACCAGCCAGGTAAGGTATTAATGCAGGGGCAACGGAGGAGGGTGTACTGTACATGTACATTTGGGGGGGCGTGGCACAGGGTTGTCTATTGCATTCGTTGTTCATGATTATATCGCACGCCTAAACCGCCGTGCAACCCATGGAGCATGTTGGCCTGAGATTTTGCAGCATATCCGACCGATACATGCGTTCAATTTCAGCCGGAAATTGGTCACATCATCAACTGATTGTAGGTAAAGGAAGCAATTAGAATCTGGGCACCAGCTTAAGTGACGATTTTTTTGACTTTAGCTGGTGCCCAGATTGTAATTGCTCCGTTTACCTACAAACGATTCTGGTTGGTCTGGAGGCACAACTATCGCACCGTATACCCTCAATTGTCTGCTCAGTTGTCTGGTGCCGATCTTACCTCTCCTTCAGCTCACAGATCGTCAATCAAGCATGCTTTTTGGCAGCACCGATTTTTGTCCGATTCAATAATAATTATCAAATTGGACGGTGATTGGCCACCAAATCTACAGATGTATGATCACCTTAAAAGGACTCCGAGCACCTCTCATGGGCATGCCTTTAAGACTACGACCAGTACTGCAAAGTACTTACAGATGCATACCTTTCTGTAGCTTGTACTCTCCTCTTTCATTTAATGCCTAAATAGTTTTTGCTCGATTTCAATTTAAAAATCGCGGCTGCCATCTTGGCTATGTTATAACTTCCGGGGTTACCCCTGTCTTCTCTGTTAGAGAAGTGCATCACTGAAAATTTGAAAGAACTGATATAACATCGTTAAAAACCGTGCAGTCTTATCTCTGCCTGCACACCCTCCACATAACCCTTCCCTTTTCACATACTCAGCACTTAAAGGGACACTTAAGTCAAACAAAAAAAAAATGAGTTTTACTCACCTAGGGCTTCCAATAGACTCCTGCAGCTGTCTGGTACCCTCGCTGTCTCCCTCCGATCCTCCTGGCCCCGCCGGCAGCCACTTCCTGTTTCGGTGACAGGAGCTGACAGGCTGGGGACGCGAGTGATTCTTCGCGTTCCCAGACACATTAGCACCCTCTATGCTGCTATATGGTATATGATATATGCTATAGCAGCATAGATAGCGCTATTGTGGCCAGGAACACGAAGAATCACTCGCGTCCCCAGCCTGTCAGCTCCTGTCACCGAAACAGGAAGTGGCTGCCGGCGGGGCCAGGAGGATCGGAGGGAGACGGCGACTGCACCAGACAGCTGCAGGGGGCTATTGGAAGCCCCAGGTGAGTAAAACTCATTTTTTTTTGTTTGACTTAAGTGTCCCTTTAAAGGATAAGGGTACCTCCATGGTGTTAATGACCATAAACTATGCATTGAGTGCTATGCCTGTATAGGCTCATTCCTATTCTCTGTCACAGCTGAACAAAACCGTTTAGATAAATATACCAGGCAATAATTAAAGAGGAACTGTAGTCAAAATAACATAATGAATGTTTATTTATTTATTTATTTTACAATATTTATTTATACATTTTGTCAGTATTTGCCTATTGTAAAATCTCTCCTCTCCCTGATTTACATTCTGGAATTTATCGCCGGCGGCAACATCTTTAGTTCTGGCAGGTAATCTCTGCGGAATGTTCGTTTAACGGAAAGTTTAAAAACCAGTAGGAAGGATATCTGGTCTCCCAGAGTGCTTGGAGGGTGGGGGAAGGGGGGAAAGAAAACAACCGAGGCTGTGGGTATAGTGGCTTTAGACAGCTTTGGTAGTTAAGAGTAAAGCTACCCATACCTCAAGCGACTTGGCAGCCGATCAACCATCTGATATGATAATTATACAAATCGCATGAAAATCGGTAAGGATAAATGCATGGCCCTATTGAGTATCCTATTAATTTTGGGCCGAGCATGTCGATCAGACGTGTTGCAAGATGTCGCTCTGTCGTGATCGGTCAGGTGCGCGGCCGTAAAAGAGAGCGATACTGGGATGAGCGACGAACCCCCTGTCGCTGTCCTCCCGATGTTAAATGTGCCCCACCGGGGGCCTGGTGCACTATACATTACTTGTCCGTGTCCGCCACTGGCTCCGGGTTCTGCCGCATACACGCGCCCCATGTAGTTGCTGGAGCCTGTCTGTGACGTCACACACACGCCACGCCGGCGGCATGTACACTGCTTATCAAATAACGAGGGATTCCAAAGATGGATGGGCACTGCACGGTAGGCAACACAGGACAGGTAATGTATAAATACACACATGGGAACACATTTATACACTGGGGGGCAGTGCCAGGGGTTTGGTCACGTTCATCATTACTCATCCAGATATCACTCATTGTTACCACCGCACACCCGCTCAACCACAATGGCTCAGCATCTTTCAGCGTGTCCAATCGATACATGCGACCGATTTTGGACCAAATAAATTCATAGCATACTGTGCATTATGGAATTCTCATACACAACTGCTACTTCCATTAAGACAGGGATAAATGTTAATTTGAACACCTAAATGTTCTCTATTGAATAACATAACACAGGCTGCCTGAATAGCATAGCAATGAATGGCAGGTACTGTTCATGACTCATGAGTTGATTAAGCTGTAATTGTTTTGATTTGGTCTGTATTGATTGTTGCAACTCTTCTGGACTTTCAGGACAATGTTTCATCCTGTATAGACCCAGGCTTCACACAAACAGTGTCATTTTTTTTTTTAAATAAAGTGACTACAAACCTTTCTTAAAGAGGAACGCCAGTGAAAATAATGTAATAAAAAAGCGCTTCATTTTTACAATAAATATGTATAAATGATTTAGTCAGTGTTTGCCCATTGTAAAATCTTTCTTCTCCCCGATTTACATTCTGACATTTATTACATGGTGACATTTTTACTGCTGGCAGGGAATGTCAGTGGAAGGAGAGGCTGCTTGCTTTTGTGGCAGTTGTAAACAGCTGTAAACAATTATTTCCCACAATGCAATGAGGATCACAGAAAGGAGACTGTCAGGACCATGGTCCTGACATCACACTGTGGGAGGGGTTTCACCACAATATCAGCCATACAGAGCCCCTGATGATCTATTTGAGAAAAGGAATAGATTTCTCCTGGGAAAGGGGGTATCAGCTACTGATTGGGATGAAGTTCAATTCTTGGTTACAGTTTCCCTTTAGCTTTCTAGGAAGGATTTTGTATTTGGGTTGAGAGAGTCTGAGCCAATGGGGTGTATAGCATTTCCTGCATAGCAATTTAACTGCCAAAATAGTAAGATTCCAGCCAGCCTCCCTACTCACTTGCACACTATTTTGTCATTTAGACTTTGCAACTGCTGTTCAGGAAATGCTGTTGAAAACAAAGAAAACCCTGAGAATCCCCCATTAGGAGATGGACTGGACCAAAATCTGTCGGTTCTGTCAGATTTTAACTGCTTCTTTTTTCGCGATAGTGGTCCTTCAAAGGACCATTATCACAAAAAAAAACAGTAAAATTTAAAATACGTGTAAACACATATAAATAAGAAGTACGTTTCTTCAGGAGTAAAATGAGCCATACATTACTTCTCTCCTATGTTGCTGTCACTTACAGTAGTTAGTAGAAATTTGACAAGTTATTGACTAGTCCATCTTTTCATAGGGGTTTCCCAGCATTTCATTTATTCCTTACAAAAGCATTTCCTGGAGAGGATCTATACAAAGATGCAACTTTCAAAGTGCTTTTGAAAATAAAGAAATCCCTGAGAATGCCCCATGAGGAGATGGGCTAGTCCAAAACCTTTTAGTCCTGTACTACCTACTACCTAACTATTACTACTACATATTGTAAGTGACAGAAAAATAGGAGAGAAGTAATTTATAGCTCATTTTACTCTTGTGGCAAAGGCACTTTTCATTTATGTATTTTCATGTATTTAAAATATTAATTTCTTTTTGTGATAGTGGTACTTTAATGTAGGCTATAGACTTCCTATTCATACGTTTAGGTGGTGGAGGGCAGCTGCCTTGCCTTGGCCACCAAAATGTGTACGTTTTATGTGGCCGCCGGTGAGCTTAATGACGGCTCTCCCTGCTGCCCCTAAACTCCCCGGCAACGTTAAATACTATTGCCGATCGCTGGATCCCTGAAATACTGTTGTGCGGGGCGCGCATCATAGCATTGCTGCTCTGACGGCGCCAAGCTTCTGCACGTCCACCGAAGTTACCAGCTTCAACCAAAATGGCCAGAAATGGCCCTAAACGCATAGCCACCTACCAGTCTGTACTGTGCCCAGCTTTAAGTTTTGCAAGGCAACTAAAAAAGAGCAACATGAAAACCTGTTCCCGTTTTTTTCCAAGGACTCCAGGCATGACTAGACTCTTGTACTCAATCCATAATTCGAAAGGGACAATAAAAACCTAGTATTGACAGGTTGCAGAAGAGCTTTCCCGACATCTCATCGAATGTTCAAACACATCTGATATTGTATAAAGTTATAGATACCAAGGCCCATATGCAATTCACTTTTTCTCCTAGGAGATAATTTTTCTACCTCTTTTGTACTAACTTTTTAGCATTTTACAATTTAAAAAGTACCAAAAAGTTGGTGAAAAAGTATTATCAAATGTATTTTTAGTATTTTTTTGCTTGCTGGTGGCTTAAAATGCATTTTATGACAAGTTGTGAAAATTTCACCTAGGAGAAAACTCAGGTTAAAAAGTGAATTGCATATGGCCCTGAGCTGGTAATCTTTCACTTGCTTACCTCAGCTTGTTCCATTTAATGTACTGCAATGGCTTGTGGCTTCATTTTACAGCTTTATAAAATAGCCAGCCTCCACTGTGATGGTCAGGGCTCACATGGGCTGTGTTGTGTGAGAGAAGTACAGGTAGTCCCCGGTTTACGAACGCCCGACTTACAAACGACCCGCCGATACGAATGCCCGCCGACCCGCCGCAATGACGTTACGCCGCCGGGGACTACCTCTTCTGCGCCGTTTTTAATGCAGAGTAAGCACAGCGGAAGGTAGATAGAGGACATCTTACCTGATCCTCGTCGGTAGAAGGTCCCATCGTGCTGCCCGGAAGCTGCGCGGCCCGTCCTCTCACTCCATCCAATGTCGTCCCGGCGGCTTTACATGCGTCGCATAATGGCGCAATCAGGAGAAGCCCCCTAGTGGCGGCGCCTCCCGATGCATCATTATGCGACGCATGTAAAGCCGCCGGGACAACATTGGATGGAGCGAGAGGACGGGCCGAGCAGCTTCTGGGCAGCACGATGGGACCTTCTACCGCCGAGGATCAGGTGAGACCTCCCCTATCTACCTTCCGCTGTGCTCGCTTTCTCTGCATTAGAAACAGTAGCAAAGGGGGCTGTCCCGACTTAAGGACAGATTCAGGTTAAGAACGAGCCGACAGTCCCTATCTCGTTCGTTACCCGAGGACTACCTGTATACAAAGGAAGTCAGTGGGTCAGTGGTTGCTGAAGGATAGATTAGCCTAAAGCTGCATGCAGACCCTGGATGGTCACTGTCTGGTCTGTTTATGGTTGGATTTATTCATCATGCACTTGAATTCCCTTGGCTGATTCTGGTCATATAAAAAGATTTAATTAGAATGATCTGGCAATCCAGTTGTGCCTGCAAGTCCAACTGTCATCTCTAGGCTCAGTTCCCACTAGCAGCAGATGCAAAACTGCGCGGTAAACATAGCTCCCAACTGTCCCTTTTTCAGAGGCACAGTCCCTCTTTGAAAACCCTATCCCTCTGTCCCTCTTTCTTCCTCATTTGTCCTCTTTCAGGACTGATGTACAGATCTATGGAAATGTATTTTTCTACTGAAAAATATATTTAATTGACTCTAAACTTTGTTTCCATCCTTTACATTGATATACAGTAGGATGCGAAAGTTTGGGCAACCTTGTTAATCATCATGAATTTCCTGTATAAATCGTTGGTTGTTACGATAAAAAAATGTCAGTTAAATATATCATATAGGAGACACATACAGTGATATTTGAGAAGTAAAATGAAGTTTATTGGATTTACAGAAAGTGTGCAATAATTGCTTAAACAAAATTAAGCAGGTGCATAAATTTGGGCACCGCAAAAAAGAAATGAAATCAATATATAATAGATCCTCCTTTTGCAGAAATTACAGCCTCTAAACGCTTCCTGTAGGTTACAATGAGAGTCTGGATTCTGGTTGAAGGTATTTTGGACCATTCCTCTTTACAAAACATCTCTAGTTCATTCAGGTTTGATGGCTTTCGAGCATGGACAGTTCTCTTTAACTCACACCACAGATTTTCAATTATATTCAGGTCTGGGGACTGAGATGGCCATTCCAGAACATTGGACTTGATCCTCTGCATCAATGTCTTAGTGGATTTTCTGCAGTGTTTAGGGTTGTTGTCTTGTTGAAAGATCCAGCCCGGCACAGATTCAGCTTTGTCACTGATTCCTGGACATTGGGCTCCAGAATCTGCTGATACTGAGTGGAATCCATGCGTCCCTTAACTATGACAAGATTTCCAGTCCCTGCACTGGCCACACAGCCCCACACCACCACATTTTACTGTAGGTAGCAGGTGTTTTTCTTGGAATGCTGTGTTCTTTTTCCTCCATGCATAACGCCCCTTGTTATGCCCAAATAACTCAATTTCAGTTTCATCAGTCCACAGTGCCTTATTCAAAAATGAATCTGGCTTGTCCAAATGTGCTTTAGCATACCTCAAGTGGCTCTGTTTGTGCTGTGGGCAGAGAAAAGGCTTCCTCTGCATCACTCTCGCATACAGCATCTCCTTGTGTAAAGTGCGCCGAATGGTTGAATGATGCACAGTGACACCATTTGCAGCAAGATAATGTTGTAGGTCTTTGGTGCTGATCTGTGGGTTGACTCTGACTGTTCCCACCATTCATCGCTTCTGTTTATGAGATTTTTCTTGGTCTGCCACTTCGAGCCTTAACTTGAACTGAGCCTGTAGTCTTCCATTTCCTCAATATGTTCCTAACTGTGGAAACAGACAGCTGAAATCTCTGAGACAGCTTTCTGTATCCTTCCCCTAAACCATTATGGTGAAAAATCTTTGTCTTCATGTCATTTGAGAGTTGTTTTGAGTCCCCCATATTGCTACTCTTCAGAGAAATTAACAGAGGAGGGAAACTTACAACTGACCCCCTTAAGTGCTCTTTCTCATAATTTTATTCACCTGTGTATGTAGGTCAGGGGTCACCGAGCTTACCAAGCCAATTTGAGTTCCAATAATTAGTTCTAAAGGTTTTGGATTCAATAAAATGACAACAGTTCCCAAATTTAGTCACCTGCCTAATTTTATTTAAACAATTATTGCACACTTTCTGTAAATCCAATAAATTTAATTTCATTTCTCAAATATCACTGTGTGTGTCTCCTATATGATATGTTTAACTGTCATTTTTTATTGTAACAACCGACTTATGCAAAAAAATCATGACGATTAACAGCGTTGCCCAAACTTTTGCATCCCACTGTATTTCTTATTTCTAAATGATAAAAGGAAGGAAAACTATGGCTGATAGAAAGGGCCAGTGTGGTTTGAATGATAAATCTACATCCCTGGGCTGGCTTCTAAATTCTTTGTGGTATGCTTGTTGAAGAGTGTGGTGGGGGTGTGGTTAGAGGTGTGGCAGGGTCCTGTTTTAAAATGCCCCTCTTTCTTATCTCAAAAACTTGGCTAAGTATGTAGTAAGCATAAACTATCAGCGGACGTGCTGCACCCCCATGCACATCTGCGCCATCCATTTGCATGTGTTCCATCTGTCCTCTTCGACTGATGTGTTTGATGGCTGATATACTCATATGTTCCCTGGTTCCACTGCTGCTGACTCCTTTGCTTAGTCCTGAAGCTCACAGACCGGAGGCTGGCAGGAGCATGGGGCTCCCCATCGGATTACTATAGACCAATTCTCCCTAACAACAGGAAGATTTTTCATTGCTCCACCATTAACCAATGAAAATCCTGCCTGTTGCTGAGGATTCCTATTGTTTTTTACAGTAGCAATCCACTGAGGATCCCCATGCTTCTGCTGGGCACCAATCTGTTTAACAATCTCAGGACTGAGAGGAGGGGTCAGGAGCAGCTGAACCAACTGGCAGGCGTGGCTTCAAACTTATGCGGTGGGCAGGCCCAGATTTACATCACAGGATTCTATAGGCACAGAGGCCTGGCACGCTAGACTTCACCCTCCATGAACCTACAGACACCTGCCGAATCACACCCCAAGTGTGCTGGCTGGCCAAGCAGTCACTTCTCCCTTACTTCCCTTGCCCGTCATAGGTAGCTACGCACGTACGTACAAAAAGGGCGCCCGGACAAAAAGGGCGCGGGGTGTAAACGCTAATTAATAATTAATCATTAATAGCGTTTATAAAAATAGTGTGCTATATTACGTTTACAAATAATGTTTTACAAAATTATAAATCATTAAATAAAGTTTATGAAATCGGCAATTGTGAAAACGTTAATCTTCCCTGTTTCAAAAGTGAAACTTATAATTACATTTATTAAATTTATTTATTAAAATAACGATAATATATGTTTAATTGTTATAATTGTATATTATTTTGAATAACCTTCATTTATTGTTTGTTCTTATAATAAAATCTGAAAATATTCTTTATAACGATGATATAAATATAACTACGTTCGTAATAAGTGTTGTAAAACATTAGTAAGTATTACTAAAATTTTACTAAAACTATACCTAAGCCTACTCTCACACAGAACCCTCCCTGTACCTATACCTAACCCCTAGACCCCCCTGGTGGTGCCTAAACCTAAGACCCCCTGGTGGTGCCTAAACCTAAGACCCCCCTGGTGGTGCCTAAACCTAAGACCCCCCTGGTGGTGCCTAAACCTAAGACCCCCCCCTGGTGGTGCCTAAACCTAAGACCCCCCTGGTGGTGCCTAAACCTAAGACCCCCCTGGTGGTGCCTAAACCTAAGACCCCCCCTGGTGGTGCCTAAACCTAAATCCCCCCCCTGGTGGTGCCTAAACCTAAGACCCCCCCTGGTGGTGCCTAACCCAAAGACCCCCCTGGTGGTGCCTAAACCTAAGACCCCCCTTACTGATTGCTTTATTATGTGGATAATAATGTTTTACTAATTGTGGCTGCAAAAAATATATTGCAATTTACGTTACGTACTGATCGCTATATTTTGTGAATATTAATGTTTTACAAACAGTAAGGGATAAAACTTTAAATAATGTTTTAATTAGTTAAATAAAATAAATATGTTTAGTATTTTTATAAACGTTATTCGGCACGGGTGCATTTTATAAACGTAAATCCCCACAAGCACAGTTATAGATCATTAAAAATCTCCGGGCGCCGTTTGTAAACGTTATTTATCTCCGGCGCCCTTTTTTCCTGCTCGGCGCCCATTAAACGTTATTTATTATGAGAGTGAATGGCGGCGCCCTTTTTGTCCACTAGCTGCCTGCGCCCTTTTTTCCCGCTTCCGGTAGCTACAGGTGCCCCTTAGCATTAGGTAGCCAGAGGTACACTCAGAATTAAGCTACCCCCGACTGAACAGAGATTTCGTCAGTAAAATGCCAAGAGCTGGGTGAGTAACCTCTCATTTACACTCTCATCAGGATTTTGCATAGGGAAGGAGGGTGGGAGGAACTCGAGGAGCAGAGGGAGCCGCCTTTCCATCCTCAGGCACCTGTAGCCTCGTGCCTACAGTGCCTTATGGTAAATCCGGCCATGGTGGTGGGACTTGAAGTTGCTAAGTAGGTGCAGCAGTAAGTTTTTTTATAACTATTTTTTTTATGAAATATTAATTTAAGATTATGCTTTTAAAGGGACGAAGCACCCTTGTGTATTTTACCATATATATCAGTAAGAACATTAGAGAAAACCCTTACCATGCTCTCCGTTTCATCCTCACTGCTAAAAGTGTCTGTTTCAGCTGTGATAAGAATCCCGGACTGAGCATTCACTCTGGCTTTGCAGGGAATAATTATAGCTGAGTCATTATAGCAGAGCCACAAGGGGGCAGGCTTGGGCTTGAAAAGAAACCAGAGAAGACAGACTCAGCTATAATCTTTCCATAGCAAAGCTAGACTTAGTGCTCAGTCTGGGATTCTTATCAGAGGTGATAACAGTCAGATTAAACAGAGAACAATGAAACAAAGAGCAGATTAGGTGTTTACTGTCATGTTCCCACTGATTTATAAGGTAAAATACACAAGGGTGCTTCATCTCTGGTTCTCTTTAAATGCATTAAAAATGTAGAAAAAAGTAGTTGGGGGCCCCTCACACCTCTGGGCTCCTCTGCGGTTGCAGGGGACAGCTCCCCTATAATTACGCCTCTGTGAACATGTGTGATTTTCATTGATGATAACTCAGTAGTACTTGCATGTTTCTGCTCCCTGTAGATTTCAATGGTCTGAAGATATAAAATACTGCTTGCTTGTTAGCCGCAGAAACCTCAGTGCAGACTGCATGGAAAAAGTGGAACATGATGCTTATGTAATATCCTTTCACATGTAGAACTGTGACTCATCTTAGTACTTGTAAAATATATATTACCAGGAGATGGCATTCTGATGTGGCAAACACCACCAGTCTCTATACACATTTTACTATTCAACTTAGTTTAACTCTGTAAAGAGAAAACATTTTACTGTCAGCGGAATTGAGCAATTTTGCATTGTTGTTTTCCAACAAATCCTTTCAAGCTGAAAATATCCTCCATGATGGAGCAGAGGGGTCTGTATATGTAGATAGACACCCAGTATAACAAGGTAGAACTCTTTACTGAAGAGAAACATGCAGAGATAAATCATACATGCCCATCAGGAAATACAGCTAACTCAGAACAGAGAGAAACACAGAGTGAAAACAGGAAATCACAATACCATAGAGATCATTGCAGCACTTTACATACACAGTGACATCTTGTGGTTGCTTTACTATACTGCAGTTTAAAGAAACTCAGCTGAATAATTATACAAGATTTATACATTCCTGGGGCTTCCTCCAGCCCCATCTGCACGGATCGCTCCCACGCCGCCAACCTCAGCCTTCTCTGTCTTCTACACCAGGTCCCGTGACTTCCACCAGTCAGTGCGCTGCTTCCGTATTGCGCAGGCGCGTGCGTAAGGCAGGCGCCGGAGAGACAGAGGGAGTCACTGCGCATGCGTATAACTGGCCGCGCCTGCCCGAAGTTACGGGACCCGGTACAGAAGACAGAGAAGGCTGAGGACGGCGGCGTGGTCGCGATCCGTGCAGATGGGGCTGGAGGAAGCCTCAGGTATGTATAAATCTTGTATAATTATTCAGCTCTAAATCTCTTTAAGCAATCCTGTTGATACTGTTAACACTCCACGGCTGTTTTATCCAGCCAGCTGTCACATGACCACAACCTGCCTATGAGGGACAACCATATCCTTCATCGTGACAGATAAAAACAGCGCACAGCGCCTAGGGTATACAATTGGCAGCGCATTGACTTACATTATATAACGCTATTTAGCGTTATAAGTGTTAAAAAATGGCGCATGCAGAGTGACTTACACTTATAACGCTAAATAGCATTATAAGTGTTATAAAAATGACTCGGAGGGGGAGAGTGTCAGGCAGCGGGAGGGTTTAGTGTGAGAGGCAGACACAGGCTGAGGGTATATATACATTACCACAGTATACAGTACCTGGTCCCTGATTGCATCTTCTCTCCACTTCCTACTTAGTATGAATGAGTCCGGCAGCCAGCCAATCCCCATGTGGTTTCAGTCCCCACATGGTAATTGGCTGGATGCAGGACTCTTTCATATGAGGAAGTAGAGAGAAGATGGGATCGCCGGGACCAGGTAATGTATCACAGATGCCGCTAATGACATCTTATTGCTAAAGTTATTTAACGTTTCAGGACATTTCTGAAACGTTAAATAACTTTAGTAGCAAGATGCCATTATTGGCATCACCCGGCGCCATTTTTCACAGGCGCCATTTTTCACTGTACCCATCCTTCATGGCCTCCTTAACCTCCTCAGCGGTATGGACGAATATATACGTCCATCACCGCCGGAGGTCGCCGCTCAGGCCCTGCTAGGCCGATTTTAATGAAATAAAAAGCAGCACACGCAGCCGGCACTTTGCCAGCCGCGTGTGCTGCCTGATCGCCGCCGCTCTGCGGCAATCTGCCGCGAGCCATGGCGAAAGAGAGTCCCCCCAGCCGCCCGAGCCCTGCGCAGCCGGAACAAAAGTTCCGGCCAGCGCTAAGGGCTGGATCGGAGGCGGCTGACGTCAGGACGTCGGCTGACGTCCATGACGTCACTCCGCTCGTCGCTATGGCGACGATGTAAGCAAAACAAGGAAGGCTGCTCATTGCGGCCTTCCTTGTTTATTCTGGTCGCCGGAGGCCATCAGAATGACGCTTCCGGAGCACCCTCTAGTGGGCTTTCAGTTGGCTGCATGAAACAGTTTTTTTTTAAAATTTAAAAAAAACCCTCCCGCAGCCGCCCTTAATAGAACGCCAGGGAGGTTAAAATGAAAGAGTAATGACTAGGGCTCTAGACATAATGTATTTTGGGGGGAATCCAACAACCTAGCTTGAAGAGATGGGAAGGGGATGGTGAGAGAGACAGAGTGTGCCATCGGGGGGTTCTCTGGAGAAGGCAAACCCCCTATGGACGGGGCTAGAAAAGAAGTCCCCTGTCGGCAAGTAATGCTTATCACGCCACCCCCCCTCCCCTCCACTATCAGCACCACTCCATCAATTATGGGGAGGTTCATTTTATATATTTTTTATTGTACAGGTGCTGGGATGGATGAACCATTTACCTGGATAGATTCATTATTTCACTTTGAAAATGAAAACACAATGCAGCATAGCTGAGGTCTAAACAGTTCCGGGACAAGGTCCTCCAGCACGCAAGGCTGAGGCACCAAAGTGCGCCCCTCAATCCCTCCCACCCCAACCATCACACATTGAATGCTTTTATACTAAGAGGCGCCCCAGGGCCCCCAACCCTCCATACACCTTAATCTTTAGTTATATGGCTTGCAATCACTGCTATGTATCCCCTTTTCTTTTCTCTCTGCTTCAAATACAATAGGGGAGTGATAGCTGAGTGAGTTGTGCATCCGCCTCCTACACTGCCCCATGAGGCTGGAGCCTCTCTCGCCTCTGCCTCAGCCCAGCCCTGGGTCTAAAGCTACACACACATGCCAGATTAAACTCAGCAAAGGAGATAAAGACCACCTCAGGAGAGACTCTACAGAGAATCTAGCATGTGCCTTGCGGCATCGGGCATGGCAGATTTTTTTGTGACGTCTGATGCATGAACAGCCCATGAGCGCATTGTTCTTCCACTCATCCTGCCTTCTAGAAGTCGCTCTGTCGTGTGCCATGTGTCGCCCCTCGCACCCCTCCATAGTAACAGACATAAAGCAAGAGGAGAGATTTTCTCTTCCCTCAAACCTCACTTGAATGTGAGTGGAATTATTGTGGTGGGCCAGCATCGGATTGCTGCTGCCCAAGGGTGTGGTTGGAGATGTAAGAAGGATTGCGGTATATGAAAGAGATCGCTCCTAATGAAGAGCAACCCAAGGAAGAGAGGGGGCCTGCTGTACATGGGTGTCTTGCCACTTCCATTCTACTCCTAAAATTAACATCTACCGAGCCTCTGACACCACCAAACTCCTGGTCAAGGCTCTAGTCATCTCCTGTCTGGATTACTGCAAAAATGATACACATCTTGGGCTTCCTTAAAGTGAACCAGAGACTAAGCACCCTCATGTATTTTACCATATATATCAGTGGGAACATTAGAGAAAACACTTACCCTGCTCTCCGTTTCATCCTCACTGCTAAAAGTGTCTGTTATCAGCTGTGATAAGAATCCCGGACTGAGCATTCAGTCTGGCTTTGCAGGGAATAATTTTAGCTGAGTCATTATAGCAGAGCCACAAGGGGGCAGGCTTGAGCTTGAAAAGACACCAGAGAAGACAGACTCAGCTATAATCATTCCGTAGCAAAGCCAGACTGAATGCTCAGTCGGGGTTTCTTATCAGAGGTGATAACAGTCAGATTAAACAAGAGAACAATGAAATAAAAAGCAGATTAGGTGTTTACTGTCATGTTCCCACTGATTTATAAGGTAAAATACATGAGGGTGCTTCATCTCTGGTTCTCTTTAAGCCCCCTTCTGGCTGCTAGGTCCTCCTGCGCTGCTTGGATCCTCCACAGTTCGGCCCAGTTATGCCGCTAGATGGCCTGTACTGTGCATCTGAGGCCTGGCCGCATGCACGCCACATTGCGCTCCCATCGCCAGGAGAGTTCTGTGCCTGTGCAGTACTACTGCACAGGTGCATAACTCTCCTGACTTTGGGAGCGCAACGAGCCTGCGCCAGTTGGCGATGACTGATGGGATTTCTGGCCTGCCTATCGGAGGATCCAGACAGTCTGGGAAGACGGTGAGGGACCAGTCAGCCTGAAGGGGGCTGGAGGATGCCTCAGGTATGTATAATTCTTTTTTTATATGTTAGCGCTTTATAAATAAAGTTTCATAATAATTGAATAACACAATGGAAAAGTAGGCCGCACATGAACTGGGAGGGGGGCTGCTGGACAACACATGGAAGCGTAAAGAAAGTTTGCCTGGGAACCAAAAAGGTATAAATATATCTATGGCTGTGGCAGGCCAGGCCTTAAGTTATTGAATTTAGGGACTCAAACAGTTGAGTAAGGCAAAACTGCTCTGTAAACTGCTATCCCTGAAAAAAAAAGAATAATTTAGCATTTTGTTGTTTTACAAAGCTTTGCGGTGACTAATTGTTCTGCCAAAACAAAGTTCAGTCAATTTATTGCAGAGCACAGCTGTCTCGTCCATTTTTATCATATAACAGCCCCACACATCTCAGCTAAAATAAACAAGATCAACCTCTCAAATAAAATATGAATTCCTCATTAGATCCTTTCATTACTGGCATACATAGGAAACATGGTGAGCCTGAAGATTTCCCACTCTAGGCCTGGGTCTATTTGACATTTTTATGGTTCTTTTGTAGAAAAAACAGAAGGTATCTGAGCAATGGAACATTTACCCATATCTTCCAATCAGGCTTCATCTTTTACTAAGAAAATCAACCAAGAAATTTGATTGGTTGCTATTGCAGGCAGCACAGTGGTCTGCAGAGGCATGTCACTAGGAAACCACCCTGCTGGATACAGAGGTGCCGAAATAGGTTAAAATAGACTAAAAATATCCAGAAATAGCGAGGTAATAGAATAAAATAGACTAAAAACTATTTAAAAATAGGAGGTAGTGGTGGAATTACTTCCCACTATATGGATTCAAATCACAAAAAAAGATCCAAACAGACAACACGTTTCGCAGCTTTCACCCTCTTCTTCAGGCAATAAAAAGAGCAACTTAGCTGAGCTCAAAGCCAGAAATAGCGCGCTATTTCTGGCTTTGAGCTCAGTTAAGTTTCTCCTTTTACTGCGTGTGACAGTGAGTGAAAGCCTACAAAACGTGTTACTTGATGGGCGATCGGCCAAGTCGATAGATGTATGGGCACATTAATTCTCCCTTCAACGTTAACCCCTAAGCTTATCTCTTTCTGAGGTTGACTACGTGCATGAAAAAAGGGCGTCCTGAAAAAAGGGCCCGGCTGTATAAGGAAATGGTGCCGGTGGATAACGAAGCCTGATATCATTGTCAAACTTGGTTAACGATAAATACCATTGTAAAGACAAACGGGAAATCATAACGAAAAGATATGAACGTTAAAAATCGTTACGTAATTCAACAATACAGCTTAACCCAACCCTACTCTCACACAGAACCCTCCCCTGGTGGTGCCTAAAACTAACCACTCTCCTGGTGGCGCCTAACCCTAACCCCCGGTGGTGCCTAACCCTAACCACCCCTGCGAGGTGCCTAACCACCCCAGCGAGGTGCCTAACCCTATCCCCCCCTGGTGGTGCCTAACCCCCCGGTGGTGCCTAACCCTATCCCCCCCCGGTGGTGCCTAACCCTAACCACCCCCGCGAGGTGCCTAACCCTAACCACCCCACTGGTGGTGCCTAACCCTAACCACCCCGCGCGAGGTGCCTAACCCTAACCACCCCACTGGTGGTGCCTAGCCCTAACCACCCCACCGGTGCTGCCTAACCACCCCCCTGATGGTGCCTAACGCTAACCACCCCTTCCTGGTGTTACCTAAAACTAACTGCTGCCCGGGTGGTGCCTAACTAACCACTCCCCCTGGTGGTGCCTAACCCTAACCACTCCCTCTGCAGAAACACCCTTTTACTCATAGTAACGATAATATCTTTGATAAGAGAAAATCTGTACATACAAACAGAATAATATGACAAAAACTATAACGTTGCAAGCTTCTAAAATGATAACATACTTCAAAAACTTTAATGTTCTAATGTTGTTACCGATATTTATCGCGGGCCGGCGCCCTTTTTTCACATTATTAACGATAATTGCATTAAAGTCTATGGCGGTGCCCTTTTCATCCACCCTCAGCTGGTGCCTTTTTTTTCCTGCTGCCAATTGAACCCTTTGTGACGCTTAATGCTACACCCCCCCCCAACAATTAAGCCTGTTCTTATGCTTACAGGACAACTATCGCGAAAAAAGTAAGCAGTTGTAATCTGACAGAACCGGCAGGTTTTGGGCCAGTCCATCTCCTCATGGGGGATTCTCAGTTTTCTTTGTTTTCAACAACATTTCCTGGACAGCAGTTTAACTGCCAAAATAGTAAGATTTCAGCCAGCCTCCCTACTCACTTGCACACTATTTTGTCAGTTAGACTTTGCAACTGCTGTTCAGGAAATGCTGTTGAAAACAACGAAAACCCTGAGAATGCCCCATGAGGAGATGGACCGGCCCAAAACCTGTTGGTTCTGTCAGATTCTGCCTACTTTTTTTTTCCGCAATAGTGGTCCTTTAACCCTAACTAACCCACCTATGCATGCATAGTTCCCAACTGTCCCTCTTTCGAAAGGAACAGTCCCTCTTTGGGAACCCTGTCCCCCTGTCCCGCTTTCCTCCTCATTTGTCCCTCTTTCAGGACTTTGACCCTCTTTCTATGTGAATATTTGTATTTATCTACTGAAAAATATGTTTGATTGACTCTGACCTTTATTCGCATCCTTTAAATTGATATATTTCTAATTTAAAAATGTTAATATGAAGGAAAATTAACCAGGGTAGAGAGGACCAGTGTCTTTTGAGTTATAAAACAACACATTTTTCTTATGAAATCTTTATTTATCTTTATTCATGACTAGGGGTAAGTCGGGGGCGTGATCAGGGGTGTGGCAGGGGCGTGACTTAAGTGTCCCTCTTTCTCGTCTCAAAAAGTTGGGAGGTATGTGCATGGGGTAGTGAAATTAATCTAATTCCTGGAAGAAGGTTTTACATTATACTAGATGTTGATGTTATAGACACTCAACTAGAATAAAAATAACAAGAAAGGCTATGACTTCTTTTTTTAAAGCCAGAAATCATTGTGCAGAGATCTTCAGCAGAGTGAAACCAGTGACAAACATTTACATAGTTTCATCTCCTGTTTCAGCTTTTTGTTACAGAGAAATGAATACAGCTCAGCCTGTGCATACTAAATGTGTCTAGGAAAATGAAATAAGGAGCCCTCACTGCAGGCAGTGTCAGTGCAGAGCGGTGAGGAGCAGCAGAAGATTCTGGGAAAGATGTAGACTAGGTTTTGCTGTAACATGCTAACAAAGAACAGGTGATCCGCGTGTAGGAGGCAACCGGAGACACTCAGCCAAGAGAAGCTGTTAAACAACATCTACATTACAGACACTTTTCTGTTATAAAGCAGGGAGTGCAAAATTCCAATATGGCTGAGAATATAGCTGTCTTGTCTTCTGTATAGTACTTTGCAGCAAGGATAGCTTTTAAAGGATACCAAAGCGGAAACGTACAGTAAAAAGGGGGAAGCAGACATGTATATGAAGTTGTCCTCATGTGTCATGCCCACTGTTACCCCCATTCTCCTCAGTCCCCCCGCTCTCTGTTTGCTTACTGCGGAAGCGCAGAGTGCCCTGGCCACAGGAGCACAGGGGGGGCCACGCATCCAGTGTTGGAGGGGGACAACAGAGGAAATGGCGGAGTGCTGGTTGATGGCCGAGGACCATGAAGACTTCAGGGGCTGGAAGGAGCCTCAGGTATGTAAATGGGCATTTTTTTCAATTTTGGTTTCCTTTACCTGAAGCATAATCCAGAGCACAGGTGTCGAACTCAAGGCCTGCAGGCCAAATCGAGCCCTCCTCACCCTCGAGAGTTTCAAATCTGCATCATTGTAAGCAGTGAAAGAATAAGCACACACAGTCATCCCATCCAAAGGAGCACACCGGTGATAGAGTTTCTGTTTGAAACATTGTCAGGTTAAGCAGGGCACAACAACCCTACCAGTACCGTCCAGAAGTAATGGGTACAAATTAGTACTGTTGCTAAGTCTGTTAGGAAGAAGTCTTTCAGTGTCAAGAGGAAGTTTATCTTTTAAGCCTGCCTATTAATGATGACTTCACTGACCAATAAGGAAGCCCAACCCATTTTTTCCACTTCCACTTTGCGTTATTACCTTTGTACACCAATGACAGAAGACTGCCGCTGATGGTTGACAATGGGATTGTTGAACAATGGCAGACATAAGATTGCAGAAAGCGAACGTAAGCGGTAGTGACACAGCAGCGCCACACACTTTCTTCTTTCTGTGCATCTGCACTGGGGGAACACATTGTTAGAAATCTAAAAAGCTCTGTACACAGGGGTGATTAGGAACAAAAACAATTAGTGATCCATTCAAAATGCCCCAAATCAGTAATATTTTAATTTTGCCGTTGTTTGCAGCTAATTTTAACATGGAGAATACGGCAAGGGAGCACCCTGCACCTCATGGGGCTGGTTGATGCCCCAGGTAAGTATAAATACACCATATTAGGGCATTTCAGGTACCCTTTAAGTGCTGAGAGGAGGGGAACTTGGGTGATGATGAAATTGGATTGGAAAAGGTTGAAGTGAACCTCCAGACTAAAAATCTATTCAGCAGCACTGAAAAGGCTTGGTGTTTCTTTAACAGTTTCACAGCATCAGAACTTTGTTTCTCTTATATAAGCCTTATTTTTAGCTGCAGAGAAGCTAAGCTCCGCCCCATCAAAGAAAACTGCCCGGGCATTTTCCCCCTGATGTTGTGCAAAGCATGATGGGATTTCTGATGTTGTGTTCTCGTTGTCTAGCAACTGGGAGGGGTGATCAGGACACAGGACAGTTGGAACTGTGTCTCATGCTCCCCGTCACCTCCTTTCAGCCAAAAAGATGGCTGCCCTCATGAAATCAAACATTTGCCTGTTCTTTTAAAACAGGGTGGGTAAGAGATTATATTACTTATCTATTTTAATTAACATAACTAATGTAACTTAATGACAGCATGTTTGTTTAGGTTGAAGTTCCTCTTTACCCCCTTAGCGGTAACCCCGTGCTACGGTCGGGGTAGAAAACCACAGCTCAGAGCGGTAACCCCAACCTGCACACGGGGTAGCCACCAGAGGCACTATGCAGAGCAATGCGCACAGCGGGAGCATTTCTATATACCTCCCGGGGATCCCGATGTCGGACGCCATTCTTCTTCTTCCTCTCCTCCGGGGCTCTGCTTACTCCGGGTGAGATTGCCGGCAGTCGTCATGACGACAGCCGGCAATCTCACTTTAGGATTGCAGTGCCACCCGGAGGATGGAGTGCAAACTGCTATGCTGAAGCCCAGGGAGGCGAGTGATTGCTGGGGATTCTGCAGACTCTCTGCTGGTATGATTTTTTTCATGATTTTAGGGTCTAAAAGCACATGGAAAAAATGTACCGCTATTAGACCATAAAATTAAAAGGAATCATACCGCCAGGGGTTTAAGAAGGGTCTTTTTGCTAAGGGGATGAGTTAGGGTTAGCTGATTGTCCAATGCAGGCTTCCGTTTGCACGTTTTTCCTGTGTGGGTCTCTTCATCCCACCATAAGCATAACTTGATGTCAGCCTGAAAACATGAAATAGATGTGAGCCAAGTTCACAGTGTTCTCTGCTACTTAAGAGCTGTAAATCAATCTCCGTGCTGTTTCTCAACAAAGCGTCAAGAAGCCTTTAGAATGTTCTTGCTGCCAGTGAAGAAGACCAGTCCACATCTCCACTCAGGCATTGCATTCCAAAATGCACACTCACACAATGGAAATGAAAACATAATAAGTCAGTAAATATTTCTTTCCTACAGCCAGTAACGTCACACTGAATGCAGAGAACACAGAAAGTACAGTCAACCAATCGCAGATAAATGGGAGAGCAGCAGCTTAGCAATGTGTGACATTTGACATTGCTGCTGACGCAACTGTGCTATGTGCAGCATTCTCCCTTATAGTAACATATATGAAGACTATTGTGTTGCACAGACGCCTGCTCCATCTCCTTCATATAGCTGGACCACTAGCAGAGTAGAACACACGCCATCTATTGGTTGTACAAGAAACTAAAAACTAGTTGAATTATTTGAAGGCTGGGGGCACACATGGCAGAAACGCTAGCGTAGCGGGAAATGCTGCGTTTTCTGCACCAATGTTAGTCTATGGAACCCAGAAGAAGCTGCATTTCAATGCATTTTTACAGTATGCGTTTCGCAAATGCTGGTAGTGTTGCATATTATGGCTGGTAAAACGCACATAATGAAAGTCTATGGTAATGCATATGTATTGATTTTTGCATGCGTTTTTTCATACGTTTTTAATAAAAAATTGAAGTTTTCTGATGTTTTTCCGCTTCCTGTTATCTTCCTAGTGATTCCTAGTGATTTGCATAAATTTAAATTAAAAAACGCATATAAAATGCATATGCATTTTACATTAGTGAACTGCAAATGCATTAAAATGCACGCAAAACGCATGAAATATGCATTTGCGTAAAAAAACGCAAATGCAAAACGCACCAAAAACATGGTAAAAACACAATAGAAAATCGCAAATGCACCATCCTAAGACTCTACTTTTTCACGCTATGTCGTATGTGAAACCAGCCTTAAAGGAGAGGTATATGAAGGTTGACATATTTATTTCCTTTTGAAGGGAACCTAAACTGAGAAGGATATGGATGTTTCCTTTTATACCAGATGCTTGGCAGTCCTGCTGATCTTTGGCTGCAGTAGTGGCTGAATCACAGACTTGAAACGAGCATGCAGCTAATCCAGTCTGACTACAGTCAGAGCACCTGATCTGCATGCTTGTTCAGGGGTTATGACTGAAAGAATTAGAGAGAAAAGATCAGCATTCAGCAGGCGAGTCAGGCAACCGGTATTATTTTAAAAGGACAAATCCATATCCTTCTCAGTTTAGGTTCCCTTTAAACAATACCAGTTGCCTGGCTGTCCTGCTGATCCTCTGCCTCTAATACCTTTAGCCATAGACCCTGAACAAGCATGCAGCAGATCAGGGGCTTGATTTACAAAGCGGTACTAACAGTTAGCACGCTGGTGAAAATCCCTTTATCACGCCTAGGCGTGATAAGTTTAGGTGTGATAAGTTTAGGTGTGATAAGTTTAGGCGTGATATCTATAGCACCAACTGGGTTAGCACTGCAGTGCACAGCTGATCAAAAGTTTTGCGCTGGCAAAGTCGGGTGCACTTCGCATAGAGTTTAATAGTGCTGCTTTGCGTGCGGGACTTTGCGCGCGATCTAAACTTATCTAAACGTATCACACCTAAACTTATCATGCCTAAACTTATCACACCTAAACTTATCACGCCTAAACTGGCTTTTCACCAGCGTGGTGCAATGGTTATCATGCCTAAAGTCTCTAACTGGGTTAGCACCGCTTTGTGAATCAAGCCCCAGGTGTTTCTGACATTGTCAGATCTGACAAAATTAGCTGCATGCTTGTTTCTGGTGTTATTCGGACACTACTGCAGCCAAACAGACCAGCAGGTCAGCCAGACAACTGGTATTTCCTAAAAGGAAATGAATATGGCAGCCTCCATATACCTCTCACTTCAGTTGTCCCTTAAAGTACACCTGAAGTTTTATGTGAAGATACAAACACCAGATCCCTTTCACTTCAGGTGTCCTTTTAATGAGCAACTTCTTGATATTATTATTTTTTATCCATATATAGCGCCAACATCTTCTGTAGTGTGATTCATAGTACAGAAACATACAATAATGAGGAGAATAGATACTTGAGCAGTTAAATAAGCACACTTTACAGTCAGGACATCCAGCGGAGCAAGTGCAAATACATGTAAGTGATATGTACTTTGAAAACATCACAGATACTGGTACAGGTTCATTTGATAAAATACACAGAAACAGGAAACTCACTAGAGTAGGCATCTGCCCTTGCAAGCTTACAATCTAGAGCAGTGATGGCTAAACTTCGCACTCCAGCTGTGGTGGAACTACAAATCCCATGAGGCATTGCAATACTCTGGCAGCTCTAAGCATAACTCGGGGGAGGCAGAGCCGTGATGGGATTTGTAGTTTTGTCACAGCTGGAGTGCCAAGGTTAGCCATCACTGCTCTAGAGGGTAGTGGAGTGAAGACAACATAGACCACTCATGCTCTAGGGAGATGTATGAATTCATTCCAAATTCAAAACTCCAAAAACACAGCTACACAGAAATTGGAACTATCGCACAGCACCCGACAACATGCACCGCGCGTTATAGCCATGGTGTGACCAACAGTGATGCTCGGATACCCCCAAATCGATTCGACTAATCGGCCGTGATTGAAAAAAAAATCCTGAAATTCTGTGATTAATTTCCAGATTTGAAATGGACTAACAAATTCGACCCAGATTTTTCCCGTGAATGAGGCAATCACGGAAATTCATGGACGTGATCACGGAAATGATTACAGAAAAGCGATTTAGCTAATAGCAAGGCCCCCATACATGCTACAATCCCCCAAATAGCATGGGATATAAAGGTGATAAGGGGGCGGGGCTACAACTTAAAAAAAATCCAAAAATAACTTTTTAGTTTTTTGAGAAAATGGATTTTAAAGTTAAATCAACACTTTAAAGTAATTAATTAATTGTTAATAAGTGGTTTTAAACAGGAAAATACACTTTACGCAATCACAGAGGTGAAGGTGAGTCCCAATGGCACCTGGCGGTGATAGTACCACTGGAGGAGGATGAGTTACCGATGCCACAAAAACACCCAGTGAGGTTTTTGTAAAAATGGGCGACACCGGTGTCGGCTGACTCGGAACAGGCTGTGCTGCTGATGGACGCCTCTCTGCTGCACCCCCTACGGCTGAGTGGCCTCTCCCTGGCCGTGGATCACTCCCAGAAGTGGCGGAGGCAATGGCACTCCCTCTCCTGCCACACCCACGACCCCTGCCAGACATGTTGTATACTATGCACAAAAGTGGAGAAAGTGTGCTGCTTTTTTTACAGTCAATACGTGTGTGTGGGCCTGGGGACAAACGGAATATAACAGGGGGCTTTTATTGATTTTTCAGAAAAGAAAAAAAAAATACTGAATACAGTAAAATAGAACACGAAAATCAGTGGACAGCGCCGTGGTCTGCCTGCACTATGTGCACAGCAAACTCACCAGCTGCACGCTAGTAGCAAAGTACAAGGTCACTGACTAAACTTAGTGACCGAACAACTGTAGCAGTGACTGCAACTAACTGAAGTTTACATAGTTATTCACATAGTTATTTTGGTTGAAAAAAAGACATACCTCCATCGAGTTCAACCAGTACAAAGTACATCTCCAGCCCGTCCCCCACATACCCCTGTTGATCCAGAGGAAGGCGAAAAACCCCCCACAAGGCATGGTCCAATTAGCCCCAAAAGGGAAAAATTCCTTCCTGACTCCAGATGGCAATCAGATAAAATCCCTGGATCAACATCATTAGGCATAACCTAGTAATTGTAGCCATGGATGTCTTTCAACGCAAGGAAAGCATCTAAGCCCCCTTTAAATGCAGGTATAGAGTTTGCCATAACGACTTCCTGTGGCAATGCATTCCACATCTTAATCACTCTTACTGTAAAAAACCCTTTCCTAAATAAATGGCTAAAACGTTTTTCCTCCATGCGCATCTCATGTCCTCTAGTCCTTTGAGAAGGCCTAGGGACAAAAAGCTCATCCGCCAAGCTATTATATTGCCCTCTGATGTATTTATACATGTTAATTAGATCTCCTCTAAGGCGTCTTTTCTCTAGACTAAATAAACCCAGTTTATCTAACCTTTCTTGGTAAGCGAGACCTTCCATCCCACGTATCAATTTTGTAGCTCGTCTCTGCACCTGCTCTAAAACTGCAATATCTTTTTTGTAATGTGGTGCCCAGAACTGAATTCCATATTCCAGATGTGGCCTTACTAGAGAGTTAAACAGGGGCAATATTATGCTAGCATCTCGAGTTTTTACTTCCCTTTTAATGCATCCCAAAATTTTGTTCGCTTTAGCTGCAGCGGCTTGGCATTGAGTATGATTATTTAACTTGTTGTCGATGAGTACTCCTAAGTCCTTCTCCAAGTTTGATGTTCCCAACTGTATCCCATTTATTTTGTATGGTGCTAGACCATTGGTACGACCAAAATGCATGACTTTACATTTGTCAACATTGAATTTCATCTGCCATGTATGTGCCCATATAGCCATCCTATCCAGATCCTGTTGCAATATGACACTATCTTCCTGAGAGTTGATGATTCTGCACAATTTTGTATCATCTGCAAAAATAGCAACATTGCTCACTACTGCATCTACTAGGTAATTAATAAATAAATTGAAGAGCACTGGACCCAGTACAGACCCCTATGGGACCCCACTGCTAACAGTCTCCCATTTTGAGTACGATCCATTGACCACAACTCTTTGTTTTCTGTCCATTAGCCAGTTCCCTATCCATGCACACAAACTCTTCCCCAGTCCTTGCATCCTCAACTTTTGCACCAGACTTCTGTGGGGAACAGTGTCGAAGGCCTTTGCAAAGTCCAAGTATATCACATCTACAGCATTCCCAATATCCATATTAGCATTCACTACCTTATAAAAGCTGAGCATGTTAGTCAAACAGGACCTGTCTTTAGTAAACCCATGTTGATGCTGAGAAATAAGATTATTTTCTACTATGAAGTCATGTATAGTATCTCTTAGTAACCCCTCAAATAGTTTGCATACAACTGATGTTAAGCTTACAGGTCTATAATTTCCTGGATCAGATTTTTTGCCCTTCTTAAATAATGGGAAAACGTGGGCTGTACGGCAATCCACTGGGACTCTGCTAGTTGCAAGAGAGTCACAAAAGATAAGATAAAGGGGCTTAGCTATAACTGAACTTAATTCTCTTAGGACCCGAGGATGCATGCCATCCGGGCCAGGTGCCTTGTCTATTTTTAATTTATTTAGTCTTGCCTTTACTTCTTCCTGCGTTAAGTATTTAATATTACAGTTAGAAGATTGAGACTCTTCTGCCTCTGTAATTTGCAACAGTGCTGTTTCCTTTGTGAAGACAGAAGCAAAGAAAGCATTTAATAACTCTGCCTTACCTTGGTCATCCACCATTGAGTTCCCACCCTCATCCTTTAGGATTCCTATACAGTCAACCTTTCTTTTTTTTAGAGTTGATGTACTTGTAAAACTTTTTTGGGTTAGATTTGATATCCCTAGCGATTTGATTTTCAGTTGATCACTGGCTGGCTGGCTTAGCTAGCTAACAAGTATACAGTAATAGAGCAGTAGAATCAGTGTGCAGTTGAACCTGCCTGCCTACCTGCACTAAGCATAGCAATCAGTACACTCTCTCACTGACAACTACACTGACTACAACTAACTCATGTAATCACTCACTGGCTAGCTAGTTGAATACAAGTATCAGGATACAGTACAGGCAATGTAAGGACTGAAAACACTCTTGCTGATGTACAATATGGCCTGTAGATGATCCTCTCAGTGCCACAGAGTCTAGCAAGGACGGAGCTCTGGAAATGGCCCCCACTTTATATACAGGAGGGGAGGGCAGAGCCTCCCCTCCTATAATTGGTTGCTAGGGCCTGGCTGGGGGCCTCTGATTGGCCCAGGGATGTCAATTCTGCCCATTTCCGCCCAATCATGACCTAAACATGGATTTCGACTGCAATCACGGCCGTAACCGCATCCCAAATATTTGCAATCTTGGAATTTTCTTGGCCGCTTTCAGTGATCCAGAATCGATCACGGATTCGGATTTCGAAGTTGAATAGTGAAAAAGTGCTCATGAATCACGGCTGTTCCGTGATCACAGAAATTATCCAATCACCACTGGTGACCAAACCCCCCCTTAGTATACCCCTTATGCTGCCCCCTATACCCCACTCCCCTATAGACTATATATTCCAGCCCCCATACTATTCCTTATATCCTCCACACACTTATGGACTGTATACCGTAACCCCTACCCCCCATGTTAATGCTCTGTTTTGCATTGGCAATGTTCAATGTATTTGGTCCTGCCAATAAAGCTTTTTTGCATTCAGTATAGGTAGGTAGCCAGGTATAGCCCCCCCCCCCCCCCATAGCCAAGTATAGGTGCCACCAGTATAGGTAGCCAGGTATGATAGAAGTTGTCTTGAAAAACATGATCTAACATAGACAATGGCTTTTACCCACAAGGTGAGCCTGGCATGGAAAATGTGAGTCTAATACATTTAGTTACAGTCACCTGTGAACAGTAACATCTGGTGACAATATCTGAAATGAGGTTGCTTGAAGCATGTTTACTTACAGGGCACTTATCCTTGTTTGACTGGCCTGTATGGCTGCATAAAAACAATAGGCATATTCATCTCGCCTGAATGATACCAGGGATTTCTTTGATCTGGATTCAAGTGCTTAGAATTTTCCATTCTGAAAATAAATTAAAAAGTGATAAAAATGAGGTTATATAGCAAACCAACCTCCAGGTTTCTTACCCGATCACCGTGTTTTCTGTACTTACTGCGCATCCTAGTGGCCGGAAGACACACATTTCTCTTTTTCTCAAGGCTGAAGATATAAGAGAAAGAAAGGAAATTCTACAAGTGAAATTCTACCACAACTCACAGTTCCTCCATATGCCTAAAGGTGGCCACATACCATACCATTTTTGAAACGTATTATTTAGTATTTTTATAGCGCTGCCATCTTCCACAGCGGCGCTGTACATAGTATATTGTCTTGTTTCTCAACTGTCCCTACCATAGTCATATGTATTTGAAAGCATCATTTAGGCTGCTTTCACAGTGAGACGTTACAGGCGCACGTTAGTGCAGCCTGTAACGCTCCCCAACGCACAGCAATGTAACTGCAATGGGCTGTTCACAGTGCCCACGTTGCGTTACATTGTAACGCTGCACATCAATCTAAAGTGCAGCATGCTACGGCGTTAGAGCGGCTTTGCTGCGTTAGCCTGCTTGCACAGGTGCAGTGATTAGCCACATGGCTAATTAATATTCCCTGCACTGTGCTGACGTCACTGGCGGGACCACGTGATGCGGAGTGTTCCGCTCACGGGGTCTCCACCAGCGCATGCGTACTATAGTACGCATCACGGACACATCAAAGAGCCGCTTAACGCGGCTCTTTGCTAACGTCCTCTGCCACCACCAGCATGCGTTGCGTTAGGTGCACGTTATGCGACCTTAACGTAGCACCTAACGCAACGTCTTAGTGTGAAAGAAGCCTTAGTGTATGTATCATAGTCTAGGGCCAATTTTAGAGGGAGGACAATTAACTGATCTGTATGTTTTTGGGAAGTGGGGGAGGCGATTTCTTTTCAATTTTCTGATTGTAACATTTGAAAAATCTGACCAATGTACCACACATGCATGCTCGATTTTTCTCTCAAAATGATTGCAAACTGGAAAAATTGCTTCCATCTATCCATTCAATTTTCATTAAAAAAAAAACGGATCAGAAAAATACCCCACTGCCCATTGGTTTGCCTATTGGTTTGTATTTTTTTTTTAAAAGGGCAATCCGATCAGATTTCTTATGCTGCCCATACACAGTGCAATTAAAGGGACTCCGAGCAGTGCAGAAACTATGGAAAGATGCATATCATTTTAAAGCTCTCTTTCTCCTCTTTCCAATGATATATAAACCGCTGCCATACGCCTTTTAGTTTTCGCTATTTTCGCGATTGAAATTGCCGCGGCCGCGATTTCAATCGCGAAAATAAAGAAAACTAAAAGGCGTAGGGCGGTGGTTTACATATCATTGGAAAGAGGAGAAAGAGAGCTTTAAAATGATATGCATCTTTCCATAGTTTCTGCACTGCTCGGAGTCCCTTTAAAACGTTTGATGTTCCCATTTATTCTGCTAAAATGATCAAATAGAGTGAAAATCAAAAAGAATCTTTTTCTTCGATCAAGAAAAATCAAACGATTATTCCGTGTTTTCTATAAAAATCTGATCGGACATGTTGTAAAAATCTGAGTGATTGTTTGAGAAATTGTACAGTGTATGGTAGGTAGTATAAGAAAATACTATTAGATAAACCAACTTGTTCTTCATATTCAATTTGACAAAACATAATAATTGATCAAATTTTTCTGATCGAAAAAAAAAAATGAAAAAATTGTATCATGTATGGGCACCATTAAACTAGTAAAAAAAAAAGATTTGTTCTGTACAACCAATGGTTTTTAAAAAATTGCTGTAAGATTTTACTGTATCGTTTTTGGATGCCTTAACTCTAGCCTCCCTATGTCAATTAATCTCTGATGTCTACCCTATTGCTGGCATAAATGGCCTAGTGCCTAAACTTAACCTCTGACCCTCACCGGTACTCACCTTGCATCATCTTCATTTCCAGGTGTTTTAGCCAAACAGTGGCTATCGTGCATCAACTGGGCACTGGAATCCAATTTCCCAATCTGATGCCCAATTATTGTAATGCGGCCAAATCCTGCTGCTCTAGTCAAGAGATGCATACAGCTACTTATTTGCATAGCTCGCAACCTATACTGGGGCACCACCTGTACCAGACTACTTATACTATGCACCTATAGCTGCTACCTATACTGGGGCACCATCTGTACCAGACTACCTATACTGGGCACCTATAGTTCACTACATATACTGGGGGCACCACCTGTACCTGGCTACCTATACTGGGGCACCACCTATACCTGGCTACCTATACTGGGGCACCTATAGCTCGCTACATATATTAAGAAAACCACCTGTACCTGGCTACCTATACTGGCGCTCCTATAGCTTGCTTCCTATACTGGGGGCACCTGTACCTGGCTACCTATACTGGGGGCATCTATAGCTTGTTGACTATACTGGGGGCATCTATAGCTTGTTGACTATAATGGGGGCACCTGTACTTGGCTAACCTATACTGGGGCACCATCTGTACCTGGCTACCTACACTGGGGGCAACTATACCAGGCTACCTATACTGGGACACCACCTATAGCTGGATACCTATACTGGGGGCACCTGTACTTTGCTAACCTATACTGGGGCACCACTTGCACCTGGCTACCTATACTGGGGGCACCTATAGCTCTCTACCTATACTGGGGCACCACCTGTACCTGACTACCTATACTGGGGGCACCTATAGCTTGCTACCTATATAGGGGCACCATCTGTACCATACTACCGATAATGGGCACCTATAGCTCTCTACCCATACTGGGGGCACCATCTGTACCTGGCTCCCTATACTGGGGCTCCTATAGCTTGCTGCATATTCTGGAGCTTGCTACATATTCTGGGGGCAACACCTGTACCTGGCTACCTATACTGGGGCACCTATAGCTTCTTCCTATTCTGGGGAATCACCTGTACCTGGATACCTATACTGGAGGCATCTATAGCTTGTTGACTATACTTGGGGCACCTGTACCTGGCTAACCTATACTGGGGCACCATCTGTACCTGGCTACCTACACTGGGGGCAACTATACCAGGCTACCTATACTGGGGCACCACCTATAGCTGGATACCTATACTGGGGGCACCTGTACTTGGCTAACCTATACTGGGGCACCACTTGCACCTGGCTACCTATACTGGGGGCACCTATAGCTCTCTACCTATACTGGGGCACCACCTGTACCTGACTACCTATACTGGGGGCACCTATAGCTTGCTACCTATATAGGGGCACCATCTGTACCATACTACCTATAATGGGCACCTATAGCTCTCTACCCATACTGGGGGCACCATCTGTACCTGGCTCCCTATACTGGGCCTCCTATAGCTTGCTACATATTCTGGAGCTTGCTACATATTCTGGGGGCAACACCTGTACCTGGCTACCTATACTGGGGCACCTATAGCTTCTTCCTATACTGGGGAATCACCTGTACCTGGATACCTATACTGGAGGCATCTATAGCTTGTTGACTATACTTGGGGCACCTGTACCTGGCTAACCTATACTGGGGCACCATCTGTACCTGGCTACCTACACTCGGGGCAACTATACCAGGCTACCTATACTGAGGCACCACCTATAGCTGGATACCTATACTGGGGGCACCTGTACTTGGCTAACCTATAATGGGGCACCACCTATGCCTGGCTACCTATACTGGGGGACCTATGCTTGGATACCTATACTGGGGGCACCTATACCTGGCTAGGATAGGGCAGGAGGACAAGAACTGACACAGAGGGGGATAAGAGGTGACACAGGGGGGCACAGAGTGGGACAAAAGAGGCACAGAGAGAACAGTGGTGACACGGAGTGGGACAGAAGAGGCACAGGGAGAACAGAGGGGGACAAAATAGAACAGATTCAGGTTAGGAACTGACCTACAGTCCCTATCTCATTTATTAACTGGGGGCTTCACACGCCGCTCCCTTTGGGTTGGGTCCCCCGAATTATGGGCTGTTTGGAACCACCAAAACCTTAGCTGCACCCCTGGCCTTTGAGTGACAGTCATGACTTGACTATGACATAATAACTATGTACTCTGTAAAGTGCTGCGGAATATGTTGGCGCTATATAAATGCTACATAATAATAATACTGAATAATAATTTCTCTGAGAGTCATTGCTGTTCTGGAGCGATGACTTTGGTTAGGACTGGCAGATCACAGCAGTCGGACCCCTGGGGAATCAGGTAAACATGTCATCAACCCTTATTCAGGCCACCATAAGCTCTACTGTCATGCCTCTGGCTCACACCTCCGACTTTCCCTCTCCTGCAGTTTCAGCCATCAGTTGTATGACAGGTGAGCGTAATTCAGCGTAACACTTCCACCATTATTATGTTTGGCCATTAAACAGAGAGTTCACAATGATCAAACTAGTTCTGCGTGATTTTTCCACATTCACCCTTGTATTTTGGCCTAGCATTTTTCCGGCCTTTGCAACTGCGTGCCGTCAGCGAAAACTCCCCTCGTCTCTAAAATATGCTCATTACATGGGTGGAAGAGCGAGAGGAGCGCTTGACCACATCTTTATGTAGCATCTGTTGTGCCTCGCATTAACTCATCTGTATGGCTGTTAGTTCTCCCCCGCTCTCTAGTCTGTCATCTGCTTTGTATTCCATCACTTCCCTTATTTTTACCAGTTCTGTGTTTTAATTCCTCTGGTTTACTCAAGTGGAAACAATTTTCACTCTTGATGCTGTCTGAGGCCTGGAACCCACTAGAGAGCTTTTTTGAGCATTTAGGGAGCATTTTAAATCGCTAGCCAGTGTTCTCCCCAGGCTCTTTTAGCCGGATGCTCCACCCGGCTAGTTTTGGTGAGCACCCGGCTGTTATTTGCTCACCTCCTTCTCTGCTGTAAGCAGAGAGGCGCCAGCCCTGCATTCTCTCATCTTGCCCCACCCGGCTATTTTTCATGCCACCCAGGGCCGGCCCTAGACTTTTTGCCGCCTGAGGCAAGTTTTGAAAAAATTGCCGCTGCCTTAGCCCCCGCCCCCCCCCCCCACGTACAATACAGTGGGCAGCGTTACAGGAAGTGACGTCAGTGGAGCGCACGTTGGAACAAGGAAGGTGAGTGATCCCCCGCCCGTGCCTCTTACTGTCTGTCGCAATCTTACGCTACATTTAAAGCTGGAGGGGAGCGCAGATCGGGGGACCCAGGCGAGGGAGGGGGGGTCCGACTTCCCTCCCCACCGCTAGGCCCAATACCCCCGTCCTGCCAGCTACCCCTCCAGCTCGGCGGCCGGCACCCCCGCACCCACGGACGGGTGGATGCCGCCCCTAGAACTTTGCCGCCTGAGGCAAAAGTTTCACCCCGCCTCATGAGCGGGCCGGCCCAGATGCCACCCGGCTATTTTTTATGCCACCCAGCTACTTTTTTATGCCATTCGGCTTAAGAAAACTTCTGGGGAGAACACTGCTAGCGACTTCACTAAACGCTCTGCCAATGTAGATAAATGTAACAAAATTCCACAGTATCGATTGCGATTAGCAAAATCGCAATCGCAGGACCTGCAGAATTTTGGAAGCGTTTGCGCTTCAATGTAAAGTATTGAAGAGCTGGCAAATTGCTCATGAATTGCTACACATAGCGATTTGTGTGTGATTTTAAGTTACTGCAAACTGTAAAAAAAATTATAATAAATTATACTGGTTGAACTAGATGGACGTATGTCTTTTTTCAACCAAAATAACTATGTAACTATGTAAATTGAAAGGACCAATCAGAATTAAAATCGCTAATCGCAAACGCTATCACAATCGCTGGCAAAAAGCTTACACTTTTTAAAATAGTTACCAAAATTGCCGGAAAATGCTCATGAAATCGCTTACAAAACACCAGGGCCGGGCCGAGGCATAGGCTGGAGAGGCTCCAGCCTCAGGGCGCAGTGTAGGAGGGGGCGCACAATTTGTTCAGCTGTCATTCCTTTATTGTGTATGAAGCAGAAAGAAATGAGAAAAGGGGATACATGACAGTGACTGCAAGCCAGATAACTAGAGAGTAAGGTGTTGGGGAGGTTGTGGGCCCTGTGGCCCTCTTAGTCTGATAGCAATCAGTGTGTGACGGCTGGGGTGGGAGGGATGGAGGGGCGCACTTTGGTGTCTCAGCCTTGGGTGCTGGAGGACCTTGTCCCTGCTCTGCAAACACTAATTGAAAATGCTAGTGACTGCGCTAGCGATTTGCAATTTGTAGTGGTTTCCAGGCCTCAGATATATTTAAATATAGTTTCCATCTCCCATTGTACACCAAGGGGTGTCAAACTCAATCACATGAGGGGCCAAAATCTAAAACACATCCCAAAGCGAAATACTTACTTAACAATGGACCGAATGAATCTAGACTTTTTGCCGTCTGAGGCAAAGTTGTGAGAATGCCACCCTTCCCCCCAATCCAATGAAATTCCTGTGTCTCTGCATCCTCTCCTGTGTGTGTGTGTGTCTGTGCTTTTGCGCTATTGCGCATGCGTGGGCACACTTGCAGCAGTTACAACAGGAGGAGGATGGGGCAAAGGGGGATGGGCGTGTGTGCAATTCGCGAGCGAGAGAGGCAGCGCGCGGAGGGGGGGGGGGGGGGTCACGGCCAGAGCCCAGCGCCCATTTTTAAGGTAGGTAGCCTGGAGGGGATAGCAGCCAGGAAGGGGGAGCAGCGAGCACAGCAATGGGGAGAGGGGTCGGATCCCCACCTGCTCTCCCTCTCCAGCTAATTGTGCAGCGTGTGGTCAGGCAGGCAGCAGGCGGGGGAGCAGTTACTCACCTCTTAGCATATGGTTAATCCAGTAAAACTTGAGTTGGTTGAGTCAGTCAGAGTACCTGATCTGCTGCATGCTTGTTCAGGGTCTGGGGCTAAAGGCATTAGAGACACAGGATCAGCAGGGCTGCCAGGCAACTGGTATTGTTTAAAAGAAAATAAATGTCAGCCTCTATATCCCTCTCACCTCAGGTTCCCTTGCCAATAGCAACACAGAGATGTTTTACTTTCACACACCTTAATGAATGAGGCCCTGTGAAACCCTTCGTGGGGCTTGACGGTCTCATTCTGCAAGGCTCAGTCACCATGTCCCGTGACAGTGATCTATGACGCTTCTAGGATTGTAAATTGCTTGTAAGCGCAGCAGACAAACTGATTTGTCTAAATTGCTGTCGGTACCCCGGGTTTTCCCTCAGATCAATGCGGTTCACTTGACTCTAATGATCTAATTACTCCCAAATGCTGAAAGATCTAATTGTATCCACCCCCAGTGGTAATTACCCAGGCAGGCCCAGGGGACTGGGAGGGAGAAGATGTCTTCAGGGGGTTTGCTGCACTTGGCGCGTCTCACCTGCTTCACCTGTTTCTAGCTAGGTTACAGCAGGACTATGGGAAAAACTATCATACTTTCTACCTTTTCAGCATGGCTTGTGGCATGACATCTGTATTATAAAGAGGAGACTCCTCTATCCATCATCCTTGCGGTTACTCATTGGACAGCAGAGATTAGGGCCGGTATGAGACATTCTTGTGAGATGTGAGACAGTTGTGTCTGCGGTTCTCTTTCCACTACATGCATTTCCATTTGATTTTTGGAATGCTTGTGTTTGGCCGATTGGGTTGCTGGCAGATGAATTTTATACAGACATGTGGCATATCACTTAGCTAGGATCAGGATCCAATCCCTCGTTCAACATTGCAGGCCTGAGGCTGTACGGACAGACAGGGCCATCGTTTGGTTCCAGACAAAATCGCTGCAAATGCATAAAAAAAACCTAATTTTATTAATTGTGTTATTTTCACTACAGGTCCTCTTTAAGGCCTGCTTCAGGGCTGGGTGCACACATAACATAACGTGAAAGGCTGCGTTTTATGTCATGTTTTATGTTAATGTGTGCGTTTTTGCTGCGTTTGTGGGTTTTTTTAACGCAGATGCGTTTTTCAATGCAATATATAAAAAACGCATAAAAATGCATACAAAACGCAATACATTGGGTTTCCATTGACTTTCATTATGTGCGTTTTTGATGCGTTCATGCATAATATGCAACAAAACTAGCGATTTTAAAAACGCCAAAGTACAAACGCATACCCATGCGTTTTTTTATGCGGCCCATTGAGTAACATTGGTGCATGAAATGCAGTATTTTATGCAACGCTAGCGTTTCTGCTATGTGTGCACCCAGCCTGGAGGAGTTGAAAGTGGAGGCGAGCCTGATGGGGTGAGGGAGTTCCAAAGAATAGGGACTCTTCTGGAGAAGTCCTGGCACCTCGCGAGTGGGCAAGCAGCATACAAAGGACTTAGCATTCGGCCATCCGCAAGCAATTGGACCACAAAGCGCATGTAGTGGGAAACAGCCCTCAGTGTTTTCCAGCAGGACGCTCAGCTGACTGGATAAGCAGAAGCAGTAACTTAGCCTGCAGGTAAACTGACAGCTGGGTGTCTCTGTCTTCTGTGTAGATTTATAGTGAAGCTGTCAGGCTCTGGCATACACAAATCACACACAAACACTGCAAACTACCAAAATGAGTCACTACTTTCCTACAGAGCTGCTGGCACTACTACAAACACAACCTACATCCAGCCATGCAGAAAAGAATGTAATCCTCTTTATCTTCATCGCCAAGTTCAGCCATAAACCATCTGATGTATATACAGGCATCCAGCTCCATGCAAGCAAAGCTGCAAGAGGCAAACTGGATTTTCCTGGCTGATCACTATTGTTTTAATCATAGGCTAGTGGCTATTGGCTAAACGACTTTCCACTGTTATTACAGTGAGCATGTACCCTTATTACATCCCGTTGGAAAGCGTGTTTATTTGAATGGACTCCTCATCCATGCCCTCATAATTTCCCGTCTTGACTACTGCAATGCCCTGCTGTCTGGTCTCCCTATGACCCGAACAGCCCCACTGCAGTCCATCATGAATGCAGCAGCCAGAATTATCCACTGCTCCCATCGCTCCACCACGGCAGGTTCCCTCCTAGAATCCCTCCACTGACTTCCTATCCAGTCCAGAATCAGATTCAAGATACTGTGTCTGACCTACAAATCTGTCCACAAAACCTGTCCAACCGACATTTCCGATCTTACTCAGAGGTACACACCTAGCCGCTCAATCCTCTCTTCTAATGAACTTCGCCTAACCGCCCCCCGCATCACCCAGTCCCATGCACGCCTCCAGGACTTCTCAAGAGCTGCACCAACACTATGGAACTTCCTACCTCCACCCATTAGGGCAGCCCCCTCCTGCAACATCTTCAAGAAAGCCCTCAAAACTCACCTTTTCACTCTGACCTACCACCCCTCACAATTGCTCTAAACCCGCAGCTAAACTCTGGTCCCCTACCTTTCGTGTCCCTACCTCTCCCTCTAGATTGTAAGCCTTTGGGCAGGGTCCTCCTCCTTTTGTGTCCTACCTGATCATGCACCTACATTACTGTGAACCCATCCTATGCATCTGAGTGAACCTAACTTGCCTAATCTCCATGTTCCCCTCCAGTGACTAAGCATTACCTTGTACTCATACTGTGCTGCGTGATCTGGTCTTTCTTGTATTCAGGTATTGTCATTTTGCTGTATGTCACCCCTAAATATTGTATGTATCCCTATTTATTGTCCAGTGCTGCGTAATGTGTTGGCGCTTTATAAATACAATAAATAAATAAATGGACAGCGATTAAATGACAAGCACCGTGATTTGTCGTTTAGCGCCACGAGACATCCATGTAATCTGGCCCTTAAAGGGAACCTTAACTGAAGGAAAAAAAAAACAAGTTTAACTTACTTGGGGCTTCTACCAGCCCCCTGCAGCCGCCTTGAGCCCGCACCATCACTGAACTATCCTCCGGTCCCCTGCACTGCCCCTCTTCCGGCTGGGCTACTCAGAGAGTTAGCGGTCACTGCACATGCGCAGCCCTGTCCATGCGCTTCCTCGATCGCTCTCTTGCTGGCACTGTGGGGGAGGATTGTTCTGTGACAGCGCGGGCTAAGGGCGGCTGCAGGGGGCTGGAAGAAGCGCCAGGTAAGTTAAACTAATTTTGTTTTTCTATCATCTAGGTTAACTTTAAAAGGTAAAATGAAATCCGGCATTGCTTTCATGCTATATATTTATTATACCATATCTCCCTACATTTTGAGATAAGAAAGAGGGTCACTTTAAAGAGACACTGAAGCGAGACTAAATCTCGCTTCAGCTCTCATATATAGCAGGGGCACGTGTGCCCCTGCTAAAACGTCGCTATCCCGCGGCTGCACAAGGGTCCCTTCACCCCCAACCCACCCCCCGCAAAAGATGGTCGGAAAGTTGGTCGTACATTTCTTTCTTCCTGGAGGCAGGGCTAATGGCTGCAGCCCTGCCTCCAGTTGCGTCTATCAGACGCGCATCGCCGCCTCTCCCCCGCCCCTCTCAGTGAAGGAAGACTGAGAGGGGCGGGGGAGAGGCGGAGATACGCGCTGACAGACGCGCGTGGGGCAGGGCTGCGGCGGTTAGCCCTGCCCCAACCAGGAAGCGCTCCCCCGCTGTACGGAGGGGATTTGGGGGGACAGGGACCCCCGTTAAGCCGCGGGATATCGGCGTTTTAGCAGGGGCACAAGTGCCCCTGCTATATATGAGGTCTGAAGCGAGATCTATTCTCGCTTCAGACTCTCTTTAAAGAGACTCCGTAACAAAAATTGCATCCTGTTTTTTATCATCCTACAAGTTCAAAAAGCTATTCTAATGTGTTCTGGCTTACTGCAGCACGTTCTACTATCACCATCTCTGTAATAAATCAACTTATCTCTCTCTTGTCAGACTTGTCAGCCTGTGTCATGAAGGCTGCCAAGTTCTTCAGTGTTGTGGTTCTGCTATGAACTCCTCCTTCCAGGCCCCTCTGTGCACACTGCCTGTGTGTTATTTAGGATTAGAGCAGCTTCTCTCTTCTCTCTTATCTTTTACAAGCTGGATAAATCGTTCTCTGAGCTGGCTGGGCTTTCACATACTGAAGAATTACAGACAAGGGCAAAGCTGTTTGCAGGAAGAAACAAGCAGCCTGAAACTTCAGTGCATGAGAACAGGGGGAAAGAAACACACAAATGATCTCTTGAGATTCAAAAGGAAGGCTGTATACAGCCTGCTTGTGTATGGATGTATTTTCTATGTGTGGACATACTGTACATCAACCTACTTCCTGTTTTGGTGGCCATTTTGTTTGTTTATAAACAAACTTTTTAAAACTGTTTTTAACCACTTTTAATGCGGCGAGGAGTGGCGAAATTGTGTCAGAGGGTAATAGGAGATGTCCCCTAACGCACTGGTATGTTTACTTTTGTGCGATTTTAACAATACAGATTCTCTTTAAGAAATGCCCTTGCCACACCTTTAGCCCCGCCCAAGCCCCACCCCTCACCATGCATATCACTAGGGATGATCAATGAGATGCAAATGTTTCTGAAATTATGCAAATTTTTATGCAAATGTATGCAGTTTGAAAATGGACCAATTTAAACCCAGGTTTAAATTGATTGGTTCATTTTCAAGCTGCATATATTTGCACAAGTATTTGCATACATTTGCATCAACTCGGAAAAATGTGCATATCTGTGATCATCCCTACATTTCGCAAAGAATTCAGTAACAAAAGATGTAGCTTTATCATTCAAACCACGCTGGTCCTTTCTATCATCATTAGTTTTCCTCCATTTTAACATTTGAAAATAAGAAAAATATCAATTTAAATGATGGGAGTTAGTAAAACATATTTTTTTTTTGTGTGGAGAAAAATACATGTATCTCCACAGATCTGTACATCAGTCCTGAAAGAGGAACACATGAGGAAGAAAGAGCATCAGTGGAACTGGGTTACCAAAGAGGGACTGTCCCTCCAAAAGAGAGACAGAAGGGAACTATGATTATACTCTGATAAACAAAACTCTGGTCAATCAGACCCAATTTATTTATGCTATCATAATGCCAGGCCTTCTTTCAATAAAGGGGGAGGGGAAGTAAGGAAAGAAGGGGCGTTGGAATCATTGATTTGCTGCATAATATGGCCCAGATTGACTTTGCTCCCGGTCGCTTGTTTACATGTAGAAATACCTCATGTCGGCCTGCAGGTATAATTTGCTGGTATTGCCATTAGGGCCGGGGCTTCAGGAAGTGAAGTAAGTGAGAGCACATGTATTTGGATCTCCTCGACAACAGACTGCATACAGTCCTGTCACAACTTATAAATACTCTCTATGGAGGCTGGGCTGCAAACAGTAAACACATTAGCATTCCGGATCCCGGCCTGCATGGAAGGTAAGTATAAATATAGGCATCCCATGTGGCCTCCATTAGGGGCAGCTCTGATTTGTATGGAAAAAGAGAGAGAGAGAGCAGGCCCCAATCAGTTTCCTTCTATCACCTGGCAGCAAGTCGTCCCTCGAGACAGCCTCACACTGGCACAGGCCATTGTCCCCACACTATATTTTAACCCCCAGTGACATAATCTGGTGTGACCGCGTTGATCAGGGAATTTGAGCTGAGACAGAAAGAAGAATCTCCTCCGGCGGGGGACAGCACTTTGTCACCGGGCAGAGCGCTCCGCTGTCACTCCTTTGTGCTCCACACGAAGGGCCGAACATCTGTTTTTCGGCGATATATTGAATGAATAATTAAACTGTTGCTTTTAATTATTATATCTCGGTGGGGAGCTGAACTCACATCTTGCATTCCTCTGTTGTTTGCAGAAAGCATGCAAAACATAGCATTCAGCCTCAATTATTGCACAGGGTCTGTAGACAGAAGCATAGCTGAGAAAGACATGGAATTTTTTTGTTTTTTCATGTCGAGGCCTCTCGAAAACCATGTCCAATAGTCGTCCACTATTTAGCATTCTTTCCAGGGACACTTTATTGTTCAGCTGATATGGTGCCATGAACAACAATATTCAGATAATGTTTATTTTTATTTTTTTCTATTGCAAACAAATGTGAAATGTAAAATACATAAAAAAATTAGAAGTATGTTTTTTCAGTTTTTTTTTTACTTTTTTCCTATGTTGCTGTCACTTTCAGTAGGTAGTAAAGAACTGTCAGAACTAACAGGTTTTTAACTAGTCCATCTCTTCATGGAGGATTCTCAGTGTTTCACTTATTCTTTACAAAAGCAATCCATGCAAAGGAGTTTCCACACTATTCTGGCAGTTGGATGGTGCAACTGCCATTCACTAAGTGCTTTTAAAAATTAAGAAATCCCTGAGAATCGCCCATGAGGAGATGGGTTAGTCTAAAACCTGTTAGTTCTGTCAGATTTCTACTGCCTACTGTAGGTGACAGCAACGTAGGAGAAAAGTAGTTTATGGTACATTGGGAGAAATGCACTTTTTATTTGTGTTTTCATGTATTTTATATTTGTTTGCGATAGTAGTCCTTTAACCTCCTGAGCATCGTAATTGTAATGCGAAATTTCAGGGAAAAAGCATACGGTAATTAATTTTGTAGTTAATTGTTCCTAATCGTAATTACGCATGAATTTATGTATAATTTCGTGCCGACGTTGGCGGCCGGTGAATAGCAAAGCTCTCTAAGCTACAAAAATTGCTACATATGTTAAGAAGACTAGTGGGTACAAGTTACAAAAATAATTGTTCAAAAAGACCTTGTAGTTTTTGAGAAAATACAACAAAAAAATTTAAAATGTAATTTTTCTGGGTTTAAAAACCATTTTTCTTTGCATTTTTAAAATCAATTTTCTCAAAACCTACAAGGTCTTTTTGAGAAAGACTTGTACCCAATATTCTCCTTAACCTATTTTGGTTCCTGGACGTAGTTTCTACGTCCAGGAACCATGCGCGCTACCGCGCGCTCCCACGGCCGATCGCGCGCGTGCACGCGCACTCCCGGCCGCGGATTCGGTAGCCACGGAATCAATCTATCGGGCTATGGTGCCCGATCACTGATTCCTCTCCCCCGCTGAAAAAGCGACAGCTTCTCTCGGAAGCTGCGCTTTTTCTGGCTGTTCCCTCCCCGATGCGTCACTCTAAGCGTGTGCTACGCTTAGAGTGACGTCATGTAAACAAACTCATGGCCGCCATCTTGTGGCCAAGAAGTAATACTACACCTGTAAGAAAAAAAAAAAATTAACACACATTTACATTATAAATCTATTGTTTACCTCCCACCCTCCCAAAACTACCCAAATAAAATGTTTACAATAAAAAAAAAACTATTACAATAAAAAAAAAACATGTAAATATTTACCTAAGGGTCTAAACTTTTTAAATATCAATGTAAAGATGAAATATTTCTATATTTTTTTTATTTTAAACTTGTAAATAGTGATAGATGCAAAATGGAAAAAATGCAACTTTATTTCCAAATAAAATATTGTCGCCATACATTGTGATAGGGACATAATTTTAACGGTGTAATAACCGGGACATATGGGCAAATACAATACGTGAGTTTTAATTATGGAGCCATGTATTATTTTAAAACTATAATGTCTGAAAACTGAGAAATAATGAATTTTTCCATTTTTTTCTTATTCTTTCTGTTAAAATGCATTTACAGTAAAGTGGCTCTTAGCAAAATGTACCCCCCAAAGAAAGCCTAATTGGTGGCGGAAAAAACAAGATATAGATCAGTGCATTGTGATAAGTAGTGATAAAGTTATAGGCTAATGAATGGGAGGTGAACATTTCTCACGTGAAAACGACGGAACGCGAATGGGTTAACATATGTAGCAATTTTGTTAGCAATAGCCTGTATAGGGGGTTTGCTATTCAATGCGTAAATTCATGTGCAATTACGAATGATTATGCAAAGTCAATTAAATTATGAATATGTAATTATGTATATGTGCAATTGCAAAAATGTACGCGTAAATTTGCGTAATCGTAATTAGCAAATTACGATCATCACTATACATGTTAGTCACCACTTGGGGGGGGGGGGGGGGGGGGGTTGGGGTGTCGGTTAGTGTTAGGGAGGGCTACTGTTAGGATAAGGTTAGGTTAGGTCATAGTAAGATATCAGTAAAAATAAATGATATTTTACAATCAAAATTAATCAGTAAAATATTTGTAATTTTACCAATATTCTACTTAAACTTATCCCCCCCCCCTTTTTTTCCATGTATGTCTGTACTAGGGCAGGGCACCCTCAGGCAAATGCTGCAGCAGGATGATGTGGCAGGATAACGTCCATCAAGGTGGAAAATTGAATTAAGTGTGGAACCGCGTTAGTTGTGTCTTGTCCAATGACAGGTGAAGAGGATGGATGGGAATCACTGCGTCACTTCAATCAAGACACTTCGGCCAGCGTGAAGGAGGGTTCTTAAAGCGGACAAGAGATTATCCAAGTGATAAGAAAGACCATTTTACAATAGATTTTTATAATTATTAGCATAATTCTGTATCATAACAATTAGCACCCAGGTGTGAACATGGAAGGGGTGACACCGGGGGAGAAGCAATAGAGGCTCCAGCCTCTGCAGTGTGGACCCGTTTGAGACTGGCCTGTGTTACTTCGGAGTGTGTGGGTGAGGGGGGGAGGTCAGGGCCAAATGTTCCTCCCCACCTCCTTCCACCAGCTCTGCTCCCAGCTGTGTGACTGGGTACATGAAAAGGACAGTGTGGTGAGGTGACGAAAGGGGCCGAGCTGATCTGTGTTGCTGCAATTTGGAGGTCTAAGACTGGGGGATTGGAAATACTGGCGAAAGGGGAACACATTTGGCTACCTAATGTCTATACTGGGGACACCTTTGACTACCTATGGGGAGGACCTACCTATACTGAGGGGCACCTTTTGGCTACCTCTGAGGGGACGACTACCTATACCGAGGAAACCTTTTGGCTACCTATGGGTGGGGGAGAATTCATGGGGCCAAAAACAAAATTTTGGGACCCCTTTCCTCCCCCCAGAAAATGAAATGGCACTTTTGTGCCCCTTATCTCCCACACACACACCATTTTTAGTTAGCCAAAGGTGCCTCCCAGTATAACGTAGCCCTCTAGGATTGGTAGCCAGGTGTACTCCCCCCCCCCACACCAGTATTAGTATAGGTGAGCAGAGGGGCCCCCAGTATAGGTAGCCAGAATTAACCCACCCAGTATAGGCTGCCCCTTAACATAGGTAGCCATAGGGGTCTCCAGTTTTAGGTATTATTCATCTGTACAAATAGTCAGAGTTAGCCCCCCCCCCCAGTAGTTGGAGGGGTACTAAGAGGTAGCTAAAAGTAGCCCCCTCACCACCACAAAAAGGCAAGGTAACTAGTGAGGCCCCCAGTATAGGTACACAGAAGTAGCCCTTTCCCATATAGGTAGCCAGAAGGCCCAGTATAGGCAGATTTGACTAGTAATAAGCTGACATTTTGTGTGTTCGTAATTATGACACGATATTTGCAAATATGACACAAATCGTAGTTTGTAATGATCAGAAAATGTATAATTTCGTAATTTCATTTTGTGTTTCATTTCGCGGAATTACAGAAATGATGGATAACACAAAGGTGTAATCTTTATATATGTTACGGCCAGAACCCGAAGTCTGGCCAATTCGGGTTCTGGCCGGTCAAATCTAGAATTGGCTGTCTCATTGCGGCCAATGTGAGAAATTAATTACATCCGGCAGCATGAATTACATTACCGGATTCCTGAAATAAATTAGATTTGCCACTACGAACGACTCTGGGGGAATGCGTGTGTCCCCGGCTGCCAGAGCGGAATAGGAGTTGGGTAGGGGGAGGAGCCAGAGCCAAGGAGCCGGCTTCATTTCTCACCTGCCGGGAAATCTAATTCATTTATTATCCAGGAATTTGGTAATGTAATTCATGCCGCCGGATGTAATTCATTTCTCACACTGGCCGCAGTGAGACGGCCAGTTCTAGTTTTGGCCGGCCAGAACTCAAAGTGGCCAGACTTCGGGTTCTGGACGAAACATATATAAAATCGGATGTTTGTGTGTATGTACTCTACGTATATGTGTATGTATGTATGTATGTGTGCCAACTTCACACAGTTGGTCACTGGGACTAATATTCAGGAAATAGGGTGGACCTACAACTGCAACTCAGAATTCACCTATACATTTGCAAGGGGAATATTTAAATAGCTGCCATTCTTACACTGTTAAGGGCAGAGGCTTCACACCTGATACAGTCAGTCGCTGGGTGACTGGAGATCAAATTCAGCAAAGGGGGTGGAGCCACAAACAGCCAATCACAGTTGCTTTTTTTCTTCAATGGGAAAATTAAAATTATTGATGCCAAGTACCTCAAAGCTCATAAACGTGGTCATTAAGTGACTGTGTGTTAAGGTTACAGAAAGTGGGTAAGGCTAACAACAACCAAATACATATCGGGGCAATGCCGGGTCATCATCTAGTTTTACATATAAGTCTTAAAAGAGCAAATAGAGTAAGGGGATTTGGATCAAAAGTAGGGATTGTCCCTCTAAAAGAGTTAAAATTGGGACGCATGTATTGCCTTAATGGGGTCGTGTTTGGCAAGCCTTGTTGCGTTCCAAGAACAGACCTTTGACATGGTATGACTGGTGTTGTCTTGAAGCAAGACATTACAGTACAGTGCGCCACATTACAGCTAGCAGAGCCTATTGTATCCTCCTTGTGAACAGAGACATAATGTGATTGTGGAGCTGTCACTTCTGAGTTTCCTGGAGATGAGCACAAGCAGCAATCCATACAGATCCTACAATGAAGTGAGCACATAATGGAATATTGTCATTCATTCCTAATATACTGTCCCGAACGCTCATTACATCACTCTGCTATTTCTTTAATGCAGTTAGGGATTGGTAAGGCACATTATAATGACAATGGCTCATTGTCACGCACTTCTGCCATGCCATCACTGGAAATATACATCCTGACAGCTTAAAGATCAGCATTAGGGAATGGGAATGTCTGAAGCTGACATGTCTGTACTGTATATAACCAATTATGTCTTAATGAACAGCCATTTCCTTGCCTCTCCCACACCCCGGTGTCCTCGGCTGTTATCACATTCTGAATAGAAATTATATTAATAAGTAAAGAATAAACTTTGTTTCTCAGTAGCCCAGACTAGGAGTCCACAATACCTGAACATTGTGTCTGCCAGGGAAGTCTTCTAGTCTCCCGAGGGAACACAGGAACTGCACATAATCTGTAACCATTGTAGGAAGGGCAGCACGGTGGCGTAGTGGTTAATTATCGCTCTTGCCTTGCAGTCTGTGGCATGACTAGATATCATGGGGCCCCATAGCAAAACTTTCATGGGGCCCTCAGATGTAGGCACTCTTGAGCAATGCCACCTGCCCCTACTGTATAGATATGAGTTCATTGGGCAATTTACATTCTCATGTAAGCAACACTGAACATAGTTCATGGGCACTGAGACAAAGTTTGAGAGTAGAGGAGCACAAGAAAGTTAATGGTAATACATTAGCCACTTAAAGAGACACTGAAGCGGAAAAAAAAATATGATATAGTGAATTAGTTGTGTACTATGAATAATTACTAGAAGATTAGCAGCAAAGAAAAGATTCTCATACTTTTATTTTCAGGTATATAGTGTTTTTTCTAACATTGCAGTATTCTATAATATGTGCAGATTACACAACACTCAGCATTCAAAATGAGTCTTTCAGAGCAGTCTGTGAAGTAATGACCTCTCCTCTGGCAGAGGAAAAGTAAATAGTCCAGGAACAGTTAAGATAATAAAAGTCAGATAACAGCCCTCTCCACCACTAATGCTGGGAATACACGGTTCGTTTTTGCCTTCGTTTAAACCTTCGATTCGTTCGGTAAACGAATCGAGTGTTGAAAACGTATGTGAAAATAGTCATAATCTCATTATAGTTTCGATTAATAGACCCCAAAAACGAACGACTAGTGATCGAACATGTTTGATATTATCTCTCTTTATCCATCTAATCGAGCCATTGGTAGGCTTGATGGCTGTTCAGATCGATTATATATTCGTTTATGCTAGTCCGTCCCTGTAAAAAGGGATTTTCGTTTCGTTTCTTTGCAGCCTTCGATCATTGGAAAAACGAAACCATCAGAATCGGAAAAAAAAACGAAACCGTGGGTGGTGATATTAACCGTATGACCGATTATTTCGGGATCGAAAAGGCACAATCGAAACGAAGGTTTAAACGAAGGCAAAAACGAACCGTGTATTCCCAGCATAACTTAGTCGGAGAGCTTAATGGCTTGTTTGCATAGAGATAACAACTGGAGTTTCTCAGCTCTTCCTGTACTGGAAACAATTACACTGATGTATCTGATCTTAATGTTTTATTTCTTAGCTGTACTACACATACAAATCATAATATCATCATTTTTTTTTCGCTTCAGTGTCTCTTTAATGACATGCTGACTTATAAAAATGTCCTGCTAGAGACTCTTAATGGCACCAAGACGTTTTTATAAGTCAGACAGTACTGCTCCCGCACCTGCACATGCATTCACGTGCACGTGCATGTGAAAATAGTGGGAAAAAAACCCACCAAAGAAAAAATACACCCTTATTTCCAAATACTATATTGTCACCATACTTTGTACTAGGGACATAATTAAAATCTTGTGATAACCAGGACAAATAGGCAGATAAAATGTGTGGGTTTTATGTACAGTAGCAGTGTTTATATTAAAACCCTAGGGGATGAAATTGGAGAAATATTGTATTTTTTCATTTTTTCCTTGTATTTCCCTTTAAAATGCATAGAAAATAAAGTAATTACTGAAAACAAATATCAACCCCAAAAAGCCCAATTGGTGGTGAAAATGACAAGATATAGATCATTTCATTGTGATTAGTAGTGAATAAGCTATTGGCAAATGAAAGGGATGAGCACTGAAAGGTGAAAATCGCTTTTGTCCGTTAGGGTAAAAACCCCCTTGGGGTGAAGTGGTTAAAGTGTACCCGAGGCAACACGTGACAAGATGAGATAACAGGTGTATGTACAGTGCAAAACATATTAATAACCAGGCTGTTTTACCTGTTTTATTTTGCTGCCTGAGAGAGTTAATTTTGGGGTATGGAAGTGACAGCTTCTGTCTTGTCGGGAATATAGTAAACCTCGAAGTACAGCAATACAAGTTTTCCTAGCAAAATAATAGGCTGCCACTGAGCAGAGACAACAAAACATTCAGTACTTTATAAATGTTTAAATATAAAACAAAACCATGGGATATCTAAAAAAAAAAAAAAGGTAATTTTTAGGAGTAGGAGGATACATACAATTCATCTCATTAGTTTATTTTCACCTCGGGTTCACTCTAAGTACCACCTAGGCCCCCTCTTCTCCAGGGCTATTGCTACACCCTTGCTTGCAGCGCTGGATCCCTGGTTCTTATCCCAGCCAGGGCACTATCTGCACAGAGATTGTATGTGCTACCCGTGTCTGCATGGGTTTCCTCTGGGCACTCTGGTTTCCTTCAACATTCCAAAAACATACAGATAAGTTAACTACTTGCCGACCGCTCCACTCCAATTAGCGTGAAGCCTATGACAGCCGATCACGCTGATTGGCTGGCGGGGGGAGGGAGGGATATAAAATAAAAAAAGGTAAAATGTATTCAAAAATTTATAAAATAAATATTTATACAAAAACAAACAAACAACTGGGGAGCTATCTGACCCCACCAACAGAGAGATCTGTTGATGGGTAGAAAAGGAGGGGGGGGGAATCACTTGTGTGCTGAGTTGTGTGGCCCTGCAGCTAGGCCTTAAAGCTGCAGTGGCCCAATTGCTAAAAAATGGCCTGGTCACTCAGGGGGTTTTAACCCCGCGCTCCAGAAGTGGTTAATCAGTTTCCTCCTAAATTGCCCATAGACTATGATACATGCATAGACTAATGACTATGGTAGGGAGTAGATTGTGAGCCCTTCTGGGGTACTCTGCACAGTGCTGCGGCGCTATGTAAATACTAAATAATAATAATATGCTGTTACAAGAGAAATCATAGACTTTCTTCCATATACTGGGTGGCACAAAGGCAAAGTGGATAGCACCAGTGATGAGCATGAATTTTGTATAATCCTAATTTTACATCGTAATTCACAATGTGAAATCGTAATGCAAAATTTTATAAAAAACTTGATCAATTTTGTTTTTTACCATAATCAGGAACCGTAACTTTGCAATTATTCGTAATGTCACACTGCCTTTAGTGTTTAAAAGCAAAGCCCCCATAAATGCTATCAATTTTAAAAATTCAATAGAAAAATGTTTTTTATACCACGACATACTAGGAACAATAGTTTGGGAGCTCCTCTGAGGGGCAGTCAATGCTTTTTTCCTCTGTAACACACACCCCCCCCCCACCCCCGAGCAGCGTAAAATACTTACCGAGCCTCCAGCGCGCTCTTCTAACCATGGGCATAGCAGGGGCCCCTCCATCTCCCTTTCCAGCCAATTAGCAAAGAAACCTCCCCCTTCAAACGAAAACCGTGTGCAGGATCATGTGTATTTTTTTTCCTGCTTTCAGAGGCTGCTTCACAGCAGAACACTCTCTACTGCCATTGGCCGGCTCCCGATCCCATGGGGTTCGGGGATAAAGGGTGCCCCATGCTAAAATGTTTGCAGGGGGCCCTATTAAGTCTAGTCAGTTGCTTCTAACCTATTAAGTCTAGTTATTCCCTTGCTTCCAACCTTCCTGTAGCTCCTAGAGACTTTCCAGCCTCTTCAGTGTAAGGTTACCGGCATGTCGCCTGACCCGCCAGGGGCCGTGAATGGAGGCCAGAAAGCCGCTAGCAGCTACAGGGAGGTCAGGTGACCGCACTGGGGGTTCAGTAAGTATTTTAAGACCCTTAAACCCACTAAAAAAGCCACAAAGCACAATCCCTGTTATCCCCTTAGGCATGCCGGTTAGTTGAAACTTCCGCTTGTATGAGTTCTCTATAACCGGGGACTTGGCTGTAAATGGTATTTGTAACCAAGAATGTAACACAGCTCTTATTTCTATATATCAAATAAGGAAGTTGCATTTGGAAGATACAAGATGCAGCAGGTTTTCTTCAGGTGACCACTAGAGTTGGGCCGAACCTCCGATTTTAGGTTCGCGAACCTGGTTCGCGAACTTCCGCGGAAGGTTCGGTTCGCGTTAAAGTTCGCGAACCGCAATAGACTTCAATGGGGATGCGAACTTTGAAAAAAAAAATAATTATGCTGGCCACAAAAGTGATGGAAAAGATGTTTCAAGGGGTCTAACACCTGGAGGGGGGCATGGCGGAGTGGGATACATGCCAAAAGTCCCCGGGAAAAATCTGGATTTGACGCAAAGCAGCGTTTTAAGGGCAGAAATCACATTGAATGCTAAATGACAGGCCTAAAGTGCTTTAAAACATCTTGCATGTGTATACATCAATCAGGTAGTGTAATTAAGGTACTGCTTCACACTGACACACCAAACTCACCGTGTAACGCACCGCAAACAGCTGTTTGTGTAGTGACGGCCGTGCTGGACTGGTGCGCACCATGGCGAGAGTGCAGGTTTTGGTGGCTTTACAGCCCATATGGTCGCCTGGCTGATGTAGCTGAATGACAGAACAGTGACTGTCCAGCTGATCAAATTTGGTCTGACCACAATGAGGCAACGACCTTATTATCGTGGGTGTGCCCCCCGAGACACTCATCTAGGCGCCGGTCATTGCTTCATTGTGATACGCAAGCCCCTTCACCACGGCAAGGTAATGATCACGAAGGGGAATGGGCGCATGTACATGCCTTTTCTTTTGTTGTTGCAGCTGCCCGCAGTGCAGCCAGAAAAATTAGGCAGTCATGTACACGCACCAGAAAAATTATTACAGCGGCCGCTGCTAGCAGCGGCCTAAAAAATTCAGCAATCCGCCTGGAGTCCCTGACCCTGTTGGTGGTGGCGGAGAAGGTAGTCAAGCGGCCTGCAGGCAGACATGCTGTGTGGAGGGACTGGGAGCGACTTAGTCTTCTTGGGGCAGGCCAGGCAGCCAGTCACACGGCGTGCAGGCAGAGATGCTGTGTGTGCGGGGACTGACTTAGTCTTGGGGCGGGCAGCAGCCCTCCGGGATCCATGCCTCATTCATTTTGATAAAGGTGAGGTACTTAACACTTTTGTGACTTAGGCGACTTCTCTTCTCTGTGACAATGCCTCCAGCTGCGCTGAAGGTCCTTTCTGACAGGACGCTTGCGGCAGGGCAGGAGAGAAGTTGGATGGCAAATTGGGACAGTTCTGGCCACAGGTCAAGCCTGCGCACCCAGTAGTTCAAGGGTTCCTCATCGCTGTTCACAGCAGTGTCTACATCCACACTTAAGGCCAGGTAGTCGGCTACCTGCCGTTCCAGGCGTTGGTGGAGGGTGGATCCGGAAGGGCTACGGCGAGGCGTTGGACTAAAGAACGTCCGCATGTCCGACATCACCATGAGATCGCTGGAGCGTCCTGTCTTTGACTGCGTGGACACGGGAGGAGGATTAGTGGCAGTGGTACCTTGCTGGCGTTGTGCCGTCACATCACCCTTAAAGGCATTGTAAAGCATAGTTGACAGCTGGTTCTGCATGTGCTGCATCCTTTCCACCTTCCGGTGAGTTGGTAACAGGTCCGCCACTTTGTGCCTGTACCGAGGGTCTAGTAGTGTGGCCACCCAGTACAGCTCATTCCCCTTGAGGTTTTTTATACGGGGGTCCCTCAACAGGCAGGACAGCATAAAAGACGACATCTGCACAAAGTCGGATCCAGTACCCTCCATCTCCTCTTGCTCTTCCTCAGTGACGTCAGGTAAGTCAACCTCCTCCCCCCAGCCGCGAACAATACCACGGGAAGGTTGAGCAGCACAAGCCCCTTGCGATGCCTGCTGAGGTTGTTCTCCTGCCGCTGTCCCCTCCTCCTCCCCCAAAGAAACACCTTGCTCATCGTCCTCTGAGTCTGACTCGTCTTCTGCACACGACTTCTCTTCTTCCTCCTCCTCCCCCCTCTGTGCTGCCGCAGGTGTTGAGGAAACAGCTGGGTCTGATGAAAATTGGTCCCATGCCTGTTCCTGCCGTAACGGTTCCTGGTCACGCTCATTCACAGCTTCATCCGCCACTCTACGCACAGCACGCTCCAAGAAGTAAGCGTAGGGAATTAAGTCGCTGATGGTGCCCTCACTGCGGCTCACCAGGTTGGTCACCTCCTCAAACGGCCGCATGAGCCTGCATGCATTTTCCATCAGTGTCCAGTTGTCGGGCCAGAACATCCCCATCTTCCCAGACTGTTTCATTCTACTGTAGTTGTAGAGGTAGTGGGTCACGGCTTTCTTCTGTTCTAGCAGGCGGGAGAACATGAGCAGGGTCGAGTTCCAGCGAGTCGGGCTATCGCAAATGAGGCGTCTCACCGGCATGTTGTTTTTGCGCTGAATTTCCGCAAAGCGTGCCATGGCTGTGTAAGACCGCCTCAAATGCCCACAGAACTTCCTGGCCTGCTTCAGGACATTCGCTAAGCCAGGGTACTTTGCCACAAATCTTTGAACCACTAGATTCATGACATGTGCCATGCAGGGTATGTGTGTCAGCTTCCCCATATGCAAAGCGGCAAGCAGATTGCTGCCGTTGTCGCACACCACGTTGCCTATCTCCAGGTGGTGCGGGGTCAGCCACTCATCCACCTGTTTCTTAAGAGCAGCCAGGAGAGCTGCTCCAGTGTGACTCTCCGCTTTGAGACAAAACATGTCTAAGATGGCATGACAGCGTCATACCTGGCATGCAGCATAGGCCCTGCGGAGCTGGGGCTGTGTAGCTGGAGAGGAGAACTGCCACTCAGCCAAGGAGGAGGAGGACAGCGAAGAGCATGTAGCAGGAGGAGAGGAGGTGGCAGGAGGCCTGCCTGCAAGCCGTGGAGGTGTCACAATTTGGTCCGCTGCGCCCTGCTTGCCATCGTTCACCACCAGGTTCACCCAATGGGCTGTGTAGGTAATGTAGCGGCCCTGCCCGTGCTTGGCAGACCAGGCATCCGTGGTCAGGTGTACGCTTGACCCAACGCTCTTCGCAAGAGATGACACCACTTGCCTCTCAACTTCACGGTGCAGTTGGGGTATGGCCTTTCTCGAAAAATAAGTGCGGCCTGGCATCTTCCACTGCGGTGTTCCGATGGCCACAAATTTACGGAAGGCCTCAGAGTCCACCAGCCGGTATGGTAACAGCTGCCGAGCTAACAGTTCCGCCACGCCAGCTGTCAGACGCCGGGCAAGGGGGTGACTGGCCGAAATTGGCTTCTTCCGCTCAAACATTTCCTTCACGGACACCTGACTGCTGCTGTGGGCAGAGGAGCAGGAACCGCTCAAGGGCAGAGGCGGAGTGGAGGAGGGTGCCTGTGAAGGTGGAAGGGAGAAAGCGGCAGAAGCAGATAATGCACCTGATGGAGGAGGGAGAGGAGAAGGAGGGTGGCTTTGCTTTTGTGTGCTGCTGCTGCTTTTGCTCAGGTGGCCATCCCATTGCTGTTTGTGCCTTTTCTCCAGGTGCCTTCGTAAGGCACTTGTCCCTACGTGAGTGTTGGCCTTTCCACGGCTCAATTTTTGTTGGCAGAGCGAGCAGATGGCTTTGGTCCGATCTGAGGCACACACATTAAAAAATTTCCACACCGCTGAGCCACCCTGGGATGTGGGCACTATGGGGACCTCAGCAGCTGATGCTGAAGGGCAAGTTGGCTGGCTGTACATAGGTGGCGATACATGGTGCCGGACTCTGCCACCAGCTGTTTCTGACGAAGAGCTGCCCCAGCTTCTTTCAGCAACTTCTCTCCTCCTACTACTCTCTGACTCCCCCTCTGAACTGTCCCCCTCTTCATCTCCTCTATTGGGAACATACAGAGGATCCCTATTACCGTCATCATCGTAGTCATCCTGCCCAGCTTCGCTTGCCTCAGACAAATCCAAACTTGCACCATCAGTAGGTCCTTCATCCTCCTGACACGTTACATCCATAGTGTTGCCGCGTAACTCAGACATATTAGCTGGTGAAAATTCATCTGGCTGTAACAACAATGGCTGTGCATCAGTGATTTCAACACTAAATAATTCTTGCGAAGTGTCAAATGCAGCGGAAGTGGTGCTAGTAGTAGCGCTGGTGGCTAAGCAAGATGAGGTGTTCTGTGTCGCTAAATACTCAACCACGTCCTGACAATCTTGGGAGGTGATGGGACGTGCCTTCTTCCGAGCACTGTACTGTGGGCCAGGTCCACACGAAATTACATTTACACGACCTCGCGCAGACCTGCCGGGTGGCCTTCCTCTGGCTCTGGCACTACCTCTTCCTCTACCGGTTTTGTCCATATCGGGTATGCACGGAGTGGTATATCACACTGCGTGCACTCACGTAGGTAGGTGGGTTCACTTAACTGCACAGGTATGCGCACTGATGCGGTGGGTTCACTAAACAGAACAGGTATACAGTGGCGGGTTCACAGAACAGGTATACAGTGGCGGGTCCACTGAACAGAACAGGTATGCAGTGGCGGGTTCACTAAACAGAACAGGTATACAGTGGCGGGTTCACAGAACAGGTATGCAGTGGCAGGTTCACTGAACACAACAGGTATGCAGTGGCGGGTTCACTGAACAGGTATACAGTGGCGGGTCCACTGAACAGAACAGGTATGCAGTGGCGGGTTCACTAAACAGAACAGGTATACAGTGGCGGGTTCACTGAACAGGTATACAGTGGCGGGTCCACTGAACAGAACAGGTATGCAGTGGCGGGTTCACTAAACAGAACAGGTATACAGTGGCGGGTTCACTAAATAGAACAGGTATGCAGTGGCGGGTTCACTGAACAGGTATACAGTGGCGGGTCCACTGAACAGAACAGGTATGCAGTGGCGGGTTCACTAAACAGAACAGGTATACAGTGGCGGGTTCACTAAACAGAACAGGTATACAGTGGCGGGTTCACAGAACAGGTATGCAGTGGCAGGTTCACTGAACACAACAGGTATGCAGTGGCGGGTTCACTGAACAGGTATACAGTGGCGGGTCCACTGAACAGAACAGGTATGCAGTGGCGGGTTCACTAAACAGAACAGGTATACAGTTGCGGGTTCACTAAACAGAACAGGTATACAGTGGCGGGTTCACAGAACAGGTATGCAGTGGCAGGTTCACTGAACACAACAGGTATGCAGTGGCGGGTTCACTGAACAGGTATACAGTGGCGGGTCCACTGAACAGAACAGGTATGCAGTGGCGGGTTCACTAAACAGAACAGGTATACAGTGGCGGGTTCACTAAACAGAACAGGTATACAGTGGCGGGTTCACAGAACAGGTATGCAGTGGCAGGTTCACTGAACACAACAGGTATGCAGTGGCGGGTTCACTGAACAGGTATACAGTGGCGGGTCCACTGAACAGAACAGGTATGCAGTGGCGGGTTCACTAAACAGAACAGGTATACAGTGGCGGGTTCACTAAACAGAACAGATATACAGTGGCGGGTTCACAGAACAGGTATGCAGTGGCAGGTTCACTGAACACAACAGGTATGCAGTGGCGGGTTCACTGAACAGGTATACAGTGGCGGGTCCACTGAACAGAACAGGTATGCAGTGGCGGGTTCACTAAACAGAACAGGTATACAGTGGCGGGTTCACTAAACAGAACAGGTATACAGTGGTGGGTTCACTAAACAGAACAGGTATACAGTGGCGGGTTCACAGAACAGGTATGCAGTGGCAGGTTCACTGAACACAACAGGTATGCAGTGGCGGGTTCACTGAACAGGTATACAGTGGCGGGTCCACTGAACAGAACAGGTATGCAGTGGCGGGTTCACTGAACAGGTATACAGTGGCGGGTCCACTGAACAGAACAGGTATGCAGTGGCGGGTTCACTGAACAGGTATGCAGTGGTGGGTTCACAGAACAGGTATGCAGTGGTGGGTTCACAGCACAGGTATGCAGTGGTGGGTTCCCTGAACAGGTATACAGTGGCGGGTCCACTGAACAGAACAGGTATGCAGTGGCGGGTTCACTGAACAGGTATACAGTGGCGGGTCCACTGAACAGAACAGGTATGCAGTGGCGGGTTCACTGAACAGGTATGCAGTGGTGGGTTCACAGAACAGGTATGCAGTGGTGGGTTCACAGCACAGGTATGCAGTGGTGGGTTCAATGAACAGGTATACAGTGGCGGGTCCACTGAATAGAACAGGTATGCAGTGGCAGGTTCACTGAACAGGTATGCAGTGGTGGGTTCACAGCACAGGTATGCAGTGGTGGGTTCACAGCACAGGTATGCAGTGGTGGGTTCACAGCACAGGTATGCAGTGGTGGGTTCACAGCACAGGTATGCAGTGGTGGGTTCACAGCACAGGTATGCAGCCAGACAGGAACAAGTTAAGCCTAACTAATCTTTCCCTGAGAGACAGTCTGCAGCAGCTCGCCCTACTCTCACTAACGCAGGCAGCACACGAGTGACCGTAATGGCCGCCGCTGCCTGCCTTATATAAGGGGGGGTGGGGCTCCAGGGGCTAGTGTAGCCTAATTGGCTACACTGGGCCTGCTGACTGTGATGTAGAGGGTCAAAGTTGACCCTCCATGTGCATTATGGGGCGAACCGAACTTCCGCAAAGGTTCGCCTGCGGGACGCGAACCACTGAAGTTCGCATGGAACCGTTCGCAGGCGAACCGTTCGGCCCAACTCTAGTGACCACACAAACAATCAGTTTTAATATCAATCTGACAGGTATTCAATATTCTCCTGTCTTAATAGTTGTGGCACATTTTGGCCTCCAGTTTCAGATGTATTCTACAAGCAATCAGGATGAAATACATTAAACTAGTGTAATGCGGAACAAAACCAACCAGGGCCGGGCCGAGGCAGAGGCTGGAGAGGCTCCAGCCTCAGGGTGAAGTGTAGGAGGGGGCGCACAATTCATTCAGTTGTCATTCCCAATTGTGTTTGAAGCAGAAAGAAATAGGAAAAGGGGATACATAGCAGTGACTGCAAGTCAGATAACTAGAGATTAAGGTATTGGGGAGGTTGTGGGCCCTGTGGCGCCTCTTAGTGTAATAGCAATCAGGGTGTGATGGCTGGGGAGGCAGGGATGAAGGGGCGCACCTTGGTGTCTCAGCCTTGGGTGCTGGAGGACCTTGTCCCAGCTCTGAAACCAGCCCAATGTCACTTGCAATCATTTATCAATCAAATTTGCCTTTAAAATCAGTTGAGCATTATTAACAAGCTACAGGTCAGTCCATATATTTAAGGAAGATTTGATCATAATGTCCTGTCCTGGAAGAAATGTTCGATGTCTGACACAGTGGTTGGTGCACTGTCTGGGTCACCTAATGGAACCTTCAAGGAGACAAGTCTCTATAATTATTATTATTTATATAGCACCAACACCTTCTGCAGCGCCTTACAGAGTATATAGTTTCATCACTTAACTCTCCCGGAGAGGGGCTCACAGTCTAATCCCTATTATAGTCCTATGTCTATGTATGTATCGTGTAGTGTATGTATCGTAGTCTAGGGGCAATTTAGGGGGAAGCCAATACATTTTTCTGTATGTTTTTGTGGTGTAGGAGGAAACACCACAAACATGGGGAGTACATACTGTACAAACTTCGTGCAGATTGTGCCCTGGCTGGTATTTGAACCAGGGATCCAGCTCTGCAAGGCAAGAGTTCTAACCACTACCCCACTATACCTCTCTATTTATAAATGAAATAATTCATCCATCCATCCACCATCTATCCGTTATCCAACCACCAGCTATCCATCCATCCCAACCCAACATCCATCCATCAACCACCTATCCATCCAGGTAGATGTAACCATAATGACCTGTCCGGGTCATCTAATGGAACCCTTTAAGGAGACAAGTTTCTATTTATTCATGAAATAATTCATCCATCCATCTACCACCTTCTATCCATTATCCAACCATCATCCAACCATTCACTAGTTATTTATCCATCCAAACCCAACATCTATAATCCACCATCTTTCTATCCATCCATCATCCATCCACCAACTCTCCATCCATCCATCCATCCATCCATCATATTTGTATTTATCCATCATCTGTCCACCATCTATACATCTGTTCACTCACTCTACCATCAACCAACCCATACATCCCTTCACCTATCTATCTATCTATCTATCTATCTATCTATCTATCTATCTATCTATCTATCTATCTATCTATCATTCTATCGATTCAAACCCATCACCCATCCATTCACCCATTTAGCCAATCTCTGATACAGTTTTCATCACACCTTCTTTACTTCTGCACTTTCTAGAGGACTGGTCTTATTTCCTTACTTGTTTCTTTGTCTGCTTTCCTCGTTGCTAATTTCATAAAACCATGCCCTGTTTTTCTTAGCAATATAAGCCAAGTTATATGAGAATAATGAAATAATTATGGCATGGGAATCTGGGCCGCATATTGTTTAAATAACCACTTAGGATCGTTATTGATTAGAAATACTTTTAGAAAATACCAGATGTAATTTAAGAGCTTGGAAGACAAAGCAGTTCAACTCATTCCCAATTTCCTTCCTGCCCCAATCTCCAGCTAAGTTCACCCCTACCCCACCCACCCTCCTTCTCCTAGACATGGATATTTGCATACTGTAGCAGGCTGTTAGAATGGGTACTTCAAGCTGCCTCATTAGCATTGTGTAATACCCAAGCCTTCAGACTGTGCTTCTTGCACCATCTCGAAGAAAGACACTCAGCAGGAGCTGAGGGGGGTCATAGCATTCTCAGGGTAATCATCGGCAGTAAATTCAATTGTGACATGACAGGGCAACCACAGAGTATTCAGGACAAGAGATCACCACCAAATCGGGAAGACAGGAAATAAAGACCGTTACCAAACATGTAATTATATATGTGAGAGGGCAAGGAGACAATGGTTTTTCTTTTTTTTCTTCCTCCTTGTGCGTTCCTGAAGAAGAATTTGCAGAATCAAGGCCAGGCCAAGCTGTCATGTTCTCTCAAGTCTTGTGGTGTTCTTTGGGCATGGTGGCATCAATAGGAGGTTACAAGAGTCAAGCAATGCACCGTCATGCTCATTAAACCTCCGACCCTGTCTAACTTTGCATGTTTTAAGGTCACTGGCCGCCTACAAATTATTTCTGAACAAAATGGAAGTAGCATACATTAGCAAAGTGACAAAACGGTACCCTTTTGTATCTCGCTCATCTTAGATTCTATTCATCCTAGCCACTGGTTTTATGATTTAACCTTTTGGTAATTATTATAAATTGTTACAAGTTCAGTGGTATTTTAACTTTCTTACCATAAGTATAAAATATTGTATCCGAAGACAGAACAAAAAAAGTTGTTTAGGTGATACCTTTATTGACTAACTGTACAAGATTTCTTTGCAAGCTTTCAAAACTTTAAGTTTCTTCTTCAGGCGTGTTTCAGAACTGGATCAGAACAATACAAAGTACTGCCACATACTCTGTATAGTTCTGATCCAGTTCTGTAACATACCTGAAGAAGAAACTTAAGGTTTCAAAAGCTTGCAAAGAAATCTTGTCCAGCTAGTCATTAAAGTTATCACATAAACAACTTTTTTTTTTTTTTTTATCAATCATTTTTTTTTTTATTGAAATAAGAAAAGACAAATACAGTAGCGAATTATATAAAACATAGGTACTATTAGAATAGCAAGCAGGATGAATACAGTTATCTTCACAATGAACGCAAGTTATACAGGGGAAAGGTTCTCAAGCCATAGTGACATAGTTCACCCTGTAGATCCAATAGGCTCGCTAATCCATGTATAATGACGAACATAAAATAAGATGTAAATATGGCAGCACTTCCATATTAGGAAAAAACAGACAAAAACAAACAACACAGACTTATAACCGACCAAATAGTTAAATTACTAACACAAACCAACAGATACCAAAATATCATAGTGAACACATCCCAAACCATCCAAGCTAATCAAAAGGTATTCCATAAACAAAAAAAAATTATGGGGGCTTACGATTACGTGACTGGAGCCACAATGTCATATCCCAGTCCTCCCATGGACCCCACAGCTCGACATGTGCCTCGATATTATCATGGCTTCTGGCCGTTAGATCTTCCAATCTCCTAACATCATTAATCTTATCTATTAATATTGTTTTACTAGGAATCGTTGTGGATTTCCAAAATTGGGCAATTAACCTCTTTGCTGCAGATAATATATGTAACATAAGCTTCCACCGCCTACGAGGGAGATTCTTAACAGGAAGGCCTAGAAGTGCGTTAAGCGGATGCAGGTCTACATGGGTTTCAAAAACTTCTGAAATGAGTAATGAAACAGTCTCCCAAAAAGGTTTAATTAGAGGACAGTCCCAAAAGATATGCATCAGCGAACCCACCTTGTCCTTACACCTCCAACAAGTTGGTGAGGTATTTGGGAACCAACGGTGTAATTTCTCTGGAGTCCTGTACCAGAGCAAAAGAATTTTATAATGGTTTTCTTTGTGGATTGAGCATTGCGTGGATTTAGCGATAGACTGCCAGATCTTGGACCACATTGGAGCTGTGATATCCATAGAGAGGGCCCGAGACCAATATTCCATGTACCTGTGGGAAGGTAAAGTGTCTGCTGGGAAAGCACAGAGAATTTTATAAATAGAGGAAATTAAGTGTGTCTGCGTCGGGCCATTATTGCATAGACTTTCAAACGGGGTAGGTGAGGAGGTAAAGTCTGAATTTCCTAAGGATTTAGCATAATGTTTGATTTGATGAAAATTGAAGCGTAGGGCCGGAGTTAAATTGACCCGTTGGGAGAGCTGGTCTGCAGAAACAAATGTTTTTCATAAACAACTTTTTGTTGTTCTGTCTTCGGATTCTCTCCATGACTAATACCGGACCACACGCAACAAGATATTGGACCTGATTCACAAAGCGGTGCTAACAGTTAGCACGCTAGTAAAAAGCCCTTTATCACGCCTAAACTCTGTTTAGGCATGATAAGAAGAAACTCGCGCGAATTTTCCGCACGCAAAGTTTTGCGCGCGCAGCGCCCCCGCTTCGCGCGCAGCGTCCATTAAGCCCTATGGGACTTTGCGCGCGCACGTGCTTCGCGCGAAGAGCAGCACAAATCGGTGATAACTAGGTGGTGCAAAGGTTATCACGCCTAAAGTCTTTTAGGCGTGATAACTGAGTTATCACCGCTTTGTGAATCAGGCCCATTGTATGGAGGAGTTAACTTTTAAAACATGTTTCATATATATTATGATTACGGGTAACTGGATATAAGTCTTCTGGCACAAAGCAAAAGTTTGTCAACATGTGGCTTGTATACCCAACCCAGCCCTTTTTAGTAGGAACATTGACAATGTAGTGTAAGAAATTATTTCATCTAAATGGTCACCTAAATGGAAACTTCTCACAGCTGTTAGCAGAGACATGGGCCTTCAGACACCCAGAGCATATAGGAAGTTTTATTGGCATCAGCAGTACAAGGATTTGGTATGCATAATCATCATAATGAATCAGCAAGAAAAAGCAGTAAAAAGCAATCTAACATAATATTACAGACTAGCCGACTCGTGGCGTAGCATACGCCGCATAAGGGGGTAGCGGGCAGGAAGGGGGTATTGGGCACAGCGGTAGGGAGGGGGGTCGGACCCCCACGCTCTCACCTGGGCCCCCATGTGCGCTCCCCCTCCAGCTTAATTTCGTGGCAGGGAGGGGGTCAGACCCCCCCTCCCTCACCGGGGTCTCCCATCTGCGCTCTGCCTCAAGCTTAAGTTGAGCAGCAGATGCCGCTATTAGTAAGAGGCAGCAGGCGGGGATGACTCGCCTCTTCCGCGTTCCAGCGTGCATTCCACTGTCGTCACTTCCTGCAATGCCGCCCACTGTATTGTAAGTGTACAGCATTGCAGGAAGTGACGAAAGTGGAATGCATGCTGGAACGCGGAGGTGGTGAGTCATCCCCACCTGCTGCCTCTTACTAATAGCGGCGGCTGCTGCTCAACTTAAGCTAGAGGGGGAGCGCAGATGGGGGACCCAGGTGAGGGAGGGGGGGTCCGACCCCCCCTCCTCGCCGCTGTGCCCAATAACCCCTTCCTGCCCGCTACCCCCTCCAGCTTGACGACAAGTGTAGGACCGCCCCTGGAGGCAGGGCGCTACTTCTTCTTCTTGCTTGGCCCAGCCCCGGAGGTAGGGCGCTACTTCTTCTTCTTGCTTGAAGGATGAGGCACTTAGCCTAATATATATATAGATACATGAGAAAAAAGAAGGTTCCGCACAATGCCGTTCCAAAAATATAAATTTGCCTTTATTAGGCCAAGTTAAAAAACACACAGCCAGGTTACTGACAAGTTTCAGACTCAAAATGGTCCTTAATCATAATGATGATGATGATGATGATAATGAAGGACACAGTTAATTGGAGGTTGGGACGTGTCTGTCTAAGGGCTCTGCCTCTGACGAAGGAGACAAGGGTTTGAATCTTGGCCCTTCCAGTTCAGTAAGCCAGCACCAATTCAGTGAGGAGACCTTGAGCAAGACTTCCTAACACTGTTACTGCCTATAGAGCGCGCCCTAGTGGCTGCAGCTCTGGCGCTTTGAATCAGCCAGGAGAAAAGGGCAATATAAATGTTCTGTGTCTTGTTTTGTGAGTCCTAAAAATGCCAGTAACCTAGTTGTGTGTTTTTTAACTTGATTTAAAGGGACCCTGTGCAGTACTGTAAATCAAAACTTTCACTTACCTGGCGCTTCCTCCAGCCCACCGTAGGCCGCGGGGTCCCCCGGCGTCCTTCCGCCTCTTCAGCGGGTCCCACTGGTGGCTCCATTACCGGCGACACCTGGGCCAGGTGTGGGGCCGGCACGTCCTGGATTTTAATGCTTGGCGCTCGCTCGGCGTCATTACGCCAGCCGCTATGTGTCATCAAGGCGCATACGTGGTTTAGAGTTAGAAAACCGCGCATGCGCCGTACTGTCACGCCGCTCCGTCGTGATAACGCGTAGCGGCCAGCGTGATGAGGCAGAGCAGGTGCCATGCATTCAGATCCAGGAAGTGCCGGCCCCACACCCAGCCCGGGTGTTGCCGGTAATGGAGCCACTAGCGGGACCCACAGAAGAGCCAGGAGGACGCCGGGGGACCTTGAGGCCTACAGTGGGCTGGAGGAAGCCACAGGTAAGTGAAAGTTTTGATTTACAGTTCTGCTCAGGGTCCCTTTAATTAAGGTGAATTTATATTTTTGAAACGGCATTGTGCAGAACCTTCTTTCTCCAGTTCGTTTGGGTCTGAGTCATCCGGTTTCCACACTGCCTTAACGACAAAGGTTGAGCGGATTTCACCTCTTATTACAGATACTGTACATACTATATACAGTAAAACCTCCTGGGTTAAAGTGTACCTAAGCCAAAGCTCGGGTACAAAAAAAGATACTTACCTAAAGAGAAAGAAGCCTCAGGATTCTATTGATGCTTCCCTCGGTACTCTGATGTCCCCCGTCGCAGAGTGTGGGCCACCTTAAGATTGGCAACAAGGCATTCTTGCTAATCATATTCCGGCTGCGCACCTTCTCTTCCTTCAGCGAGCACATCCACGCATGCACAGTATGCCGAGGTCGCAGGCTCTGTGCTACTGCACATGTACGGCCGTGCTTGCGTGGCTACTGCACAGCCATGCTAGTAACAGAAGAGGTGCATGGCCCTCACGTGGAGGGAGCCTCGCTCAGCAATGGAGGAAACTGAACCACCGAGGAAAGCCTCATTAGGATTCAGAGGCTTCCCTCTCTTCAGGCTTATATTTTGCTTTGAACCCCAGTGTCAACTTGGGATCGATTTAAGCAAGTGTTTAGTCCCGTCCCATTGTAGATGGGCTGTGGGTGGATTATAGGTGTTGGAGAAAAAGGATGCAAAGTCGGCACTGCTGTAATCTGTGTTTAATCCATAGGCAGTGATAGATCACATAACGTGCAGTATAAAAAATTCACATACCGTTAGGTGGAGGCTGCGAGCTGTGAGCTGGTGGTGGGTGCTGGGCACAGAATAAGCCTTACGGTCGTTTCACGCTATCTGGGCGCTTCTACGGAGGCTTGTACAATTTTTTTTGCATCCTTTGTCTCCATTGCCAGATCCTTGTCTACTTCCAGTCTGAGCACGATGATGTTTGTGCCACAGGCAAAATCTGCAGCAATCCTGCAAGCCCTCCTCATTGCAAGTAGATCCAGCTGTAGTGCCGACCTCTTTTTCCTCTCCCCGTGTCTCCCCTATGGATTATAGGTGTTGCCTAATCGTCACATTGATCATTGGATCATGCAATTGAAGCAAGACCCTTGAGCAGGGCCGGATTTACCATAAGGCATTGTAGGCACGTGCCTACAGGCGCCTGATGATGGAAAGGCTGCTCACTGCCCTCCCTGAGCACCTCCCTCCCTATGCAGAGGTTAATGAAAGGTTACTCATCCAGCTCTCGGCATTCCACTGACAAGATTTCCCTTCAGTAGGGGTCACCACTAGCTACTTGATACTGAGAGTACCTAATGCTAAGGGACACCTGTAGCTATGATGGGCAAGGGAAGTAAGGGAGAAGTGAAAGCTGGGCCAGGCAGCACACTTGTGGTGCAGTACGGTGGGGGGTTGTAGGGTCATGCACTGCAGAGTCTAGGATGCCAGGACATCTGTGCCTATAGGCTCCTGTGATGTAAATACGGGCCTGCCCTTGAGGCATGCCTGACACGTTCCCACCTCCAGTTAACTGGCTTTTGGTCACTCTGACATGTACTACTAACATGGCATCAGATCAATTGCACTACTTTTCGGGGAAAAGTAGGTTCTTATCTAACTGAAAAGTCCCAAATACCCAGTCTGGATGGAGCCATACTGGAATTGGTTGCAGTCAGATAACCTTGAGTGAGAGCCAGGGGCGTAACAATAGACCCTGCAAGGGATGCAGCTGCAGTGGGGCCCAGAAGCCACAGGGGGCCCCGTCCTGAGAGACTGATAACTAAGAGCGAGAGAAAAAAACTTTCTGCTCTCTGCACATTTGTTCTAAAGACTGCATCTGCTCAGCCACTGATAAAGATTTGTAAAACGTTTTGCAGACAAAGATTTGTAGACAGTACCTATTCAGTGTTCAGTAGGGTCTTGTGTACAGCGCTGTCTGCTGGCGGGAGGGGGCCCCATCCAAAGTTTTGCAGGGGGGCCCAGTGATTTCTAGTTACGCCACTGGTGAGTGCTCAACTCACTTCTTCTCCAAGCACTATTTCATTAGACTGACTTTCTCTGGAATGTTTCTTACAGGTGAACTCTGTCTATAGTCTTCTTGCTGGAATATTGGTTGTAAATGAATGAGGATTTTACTCTGCAAGGACCTCACAGATTCTTACAGACAGTACATAGACATTTACTTTCATTAAATCCCTTTATTGGTTCTGGGCTTATGCTCTGTCCCAGAATGCTAAAGCATCCCAGAGGAGAGACATCACCCTTCTAGTGTCTTCCCTCTGGCTGGAGACTCTCCAGATGACATCTATAGTGGATACCATATTTGGGCTGGTCTTTCTTAGTTTGAATGTTTAGTGCTGTGAGAGACAAAAAGCTTATGAAACACCCCCCCCCCATGTGTGTTACTGTAATATGGTGAGTTATAAGAGAATCTCCCCCCAGCCCCCAAGAATCAATCCCAAAGCCTACAGGATGTATGAATATGTTTGGATGTATGACGGATTGTTTACCCTTAGGGTCTATTCACACTTGTGCGTTTTCAGAGCGATTTCAGCTTTGCTGAAAATCGCTAGCGATTTGAAAAACGTGTGCACAATGAAAGTGTATGGAAGTGTTCTCATCTAAGCGTTTAGCGATTTGCTGAAACGCAAACGCGTTGCATGCAGCGTTTTCTGAGCGATTCTGGAGCGATTAGCGTTTTAATAAAAGTATTTGAATTGAACTAGAAATCGCAAAACGCTAATCGCTGGAAAAACGCTCTCTATACAGTGAAAAATCGCTAGGAAAAAACGCCAGAAAAACGCTCAGCATTTTGCGTTAGCGTTTAGCGATTTCTAGTGTGAATGGACCCTAAGAGCGCTTTGCTTTTTTTTTTTTTTAAGCCCTGGTGATTTTTAAAAGCGCTTTAAAAGCGCTTCTGCAATGTTGCTCTATGGGAGTGTTCTTACACGAGTGATGAGCTTTCTTTCCAATCGCAAACGCGGTTCCTGCACCATTTCCTGAGAGTTTGTGCTTCAATACAAAATATAGGGAAATCGCAAAGTGCTTGAAAAATCACTTTGAAAAGCGATTCGTCCAGCGCTTTCAAGAATAAATACATTGTATTCATTCAATTCCAGGTTATAGAGTTCAATTCCTGAGTGTAGTCAGGAAGAAAAAAACAAAATCGTCGGACAAAAGCGCTTAGAAAAGCAATTACCAAAACGTAAATTACTCTGAAGGCAAAGGGAAAATCGCTTTCAAAAGCGCTCACAATAACGCTTAGCGCTTGCGATTGCGCTAGTAGTTTATAATGTGAACTAGGCCTAAATATAATATTTTCAGTGCGCTCCTCTATACCTACTATCAATAATGCACAGTTACTTCTGAATAAATAGAAGTCAAATTATGTACACTGGTTCGCCACAACCAAAAAATAACAAACTTTGTAACGAAATATTGAAAAAATGGTGTCCTGGCGCACTACAGTCATTAAGCAGTAAAACTTAGCAGTTCATGATTCTTGGGTTATTGTCCTAGTGTGATCAGCAACCATGCTGATACTATGACCTGGCCATCCTTCCGTACCCCTTAGGTCAGGGCTGGATTTATCATAAGGCACTGTAGGTAGATGCCTACAGGCGCCTGGTGATGGAAAGGCAGTTCACTCCCCTCCCCTAGTGCCTCCCTCCTTCCCTATACAGAGTCCTGAGCAGAGTGTAAAGGAGAGGTTACTCACCCAGCTCTCGGCATTCCACTGATGAGAGCTTCCTTCATTCGGGAGCAACATTAGCTACTTAATATTGAGGGTACCTCATGCTAAGGAACACCTGTAACTACTTATGATGGGCAAGGGAAAGTAAGGGAGAAGGTTTGGCTTGGTTTGGCGGGGGTTTGTGGGTTCATGGTGGGCAAAGTCTAGGGTGCCAGGACATCTGTGCCTATAGGCTCCTGTGGTATACATCTGGGCCTGCCTCAGGTGGTAACATGCAGTTCTCAGAATGGGTCAGCACCTCTGAGGAATTATAGCTCTTTTAGTATAAAATAGCTCTTTATTATAAATCATTTTGGGGTAGCACGAGTAAGTGAGTAGTGCACGCTACAGCAGTAGCGTGCATTACTTTAAAAATGTTACTTGCGCTGCCACACTAACATGCGCTGCTTGAGCAGTGTAGCTTAGTGAATCAACCCCCACCGATTTGTCTGTGAGTCAGATGTAGCCATCAAACGAGCCACATCTGGCTCCCGAGCCATAGGTTCCCTACCCCTGCCCTACTGCAACACCACTGCACATGCAGCCTTTACTGTAGGCAACCTCTCATTATGTGTTTTTTTTTCATCATATCTTTAGTTTCTAATCCCATAGTTTGCATCAGGGTTGCTTTGCCATCCGACACCTATTGGAATTAAACATATGCAAATTATACTATCCAATTCTCATGGAGATGAGGTAAATGCAAAGAAGCCCCATTTATGAACCAGATACTTTTGCTCGTTTTTTTTTTCCATGCACAGCCATTTTGTTTTCCACGAGGTACCGGGGACGTACCATTATCGTGTCATTGTTACGAGGATTCCAGATCTGAATTGTCTGGGGCGCGGAGATGCAACAGACCAGTAGTTAACCCCTCATAATGAACGTCCCCCTTCTGAAGAATTACATCCTAATTGCTTCTGTTCACGGGGCCTTTGTTTACCGTTTAAATTGGATGAGATTACATCTTTGTAGGGAGAGACAAAGGCGATGGGTGGAAAAAGTGAGAGAGAGGAAATCTAGTGTGGGATGAAAGGGACGGTGCTCCCCCCGGGGGCGGGTGAAAAAAACCTTCCTGTGAAATGCTCCAGTTTTCGGCCTACATGTTTATTAGAGGCCTCTTCAAATAGGTACTAGACTCCCGGAGCTTGTGTAAGCCTGATAGCCTATAGTCTCAAGGGGAATTAGGCTCATTGTTGGGAAGGACAAAACATTCTATCTGGAGCTTTGAGGTGTTACTGAACAGCTGCTGTGTACTTCAGCGGGCAGAAAGGAGATGCAGAGCATATTTCAAGAAGTTCATAGAAAGAGTCGATGAAAGAGGAGTCTTTTTGTGCCCGGCCTGCCTTTTAAGGCCATAGAATAAATTAAATCTGGAACTGGAACACGCCGTAAAATGCAAGAGCCCCTGAACACACAGTACGTTGGTTGTGTTCATTGTGTTCACCAGCTTTTAACATTGTGTCTAATGGAGGAAAGGTCAAATGCTTTTTTTTAAATTAACTTTCCTCCATGCTCCGTAGTGCCATAGAATAAGAATTTTTGATGTTCTGGCAAACCCATATTTCATGTTCAGGATTATTTTATACTTCTCCACATAATGAACAATAGGTGTTGTTGCAAATAACAATTTTGTTTATGCAACAGATATGGGCTTTACTGTGGAGCTGTGACCGCCCAATTTTGCCAGAACGTAATTCAAAGCAAATGTAGCTTTGGTATATATTTCTACTGAACAACTGTTACTTTTGAAGCTGCTGTGCTTAAACTGTAATTACTGTTGCGCATTTCTTACAATACAAACCAGTCTCCCAAATCCTTATTGCCCGTATAGTTATCCTACCTGCCTATGGCCAAAAGTAATGCCATCTGTGCAAAAAAACAACAACACTGCTTCCCCAATGACAAAGTCCAGAGAGCAGCCATTGCATGTATGCCTCCTCTATTCAGTCAGAGGTAGCTGCAGGGCCTCCATTAACATAGGGGCAAACAATTTCCCTTGGGCTTTAGAGCCTTTTGGGGGCCTAACATTTTCCCTACTTAAAGGGCATCACTATTGTGTGCGAGACATGGTGCACCCAATGCAGAGTACATAGACGTCATATCTCACCTGACCAGCCAACCCGCCTTCTGCCTTCCTCAAGGTGTCTGTGTCCTCCCATCTCCATGGCAACCTGCAGCACGGTCTCTGTTCCTATGATGCTCTGGTCTGTTACATCAATGCATACGTGCAGGTGCAGCTGGGGAATAGAAATGAGGTGCTACCAGGAGGCTGGTGAGCACCAAGGAAGGCAGATAGAGGAGGGAGTGTGGTGCAGAACAGGCAACACGATGCTCCGTTGTTGTGGGGGATGCTGGAAACAAAGGCTACCTTAATAACGCTACATGTGTGTGTGGAGGGGGGGCACACACACACAAGGGCCACCTGACACCTAATGCCACTATATGGGGAGCAGATATTAATTTCTTTCGCAAAGCTCTTTCTCACTTCAGTTAAAGGCAGAAGGCCCTTGCAGAGGTAATGGCATATGTGCCTATTCATCTAACAATGGAGGGTAAACTAAAACTTTTGGAATTTATGACAACGTAATGACTATAGACACCTCCTGTCACGCACTTAACCAACACTTTTATTCCTATTGAAACAACGTATCTAAAATAACCAACATTTGTTGGAAATTTAGAGTAGTTTTATTAGGGTTTGAATAAATGAGCACACAACAAACATGAAGAAATTGTTTAAAACTTTAACTTTTTATAAAGACCCTAGTGAAATTACCAAAATTATCAGCATCACCATAAACACAATAAATTACCCAACAGACCAACGTATTCACCAAAATCTTGTAATATAACCCCCGATAAAATTGGAGCCAGTGACCAATGGAGGGAGGGTGAAAGGCAGGGGCGTTGCTAGGATCCTAAAAGATTAGGGGCACTTTTGGCCATTTGGGAAAATGGGTGTGGCTTTGCACCAGAATGTGGGTGTGATCATGGGTGGGGCCAGATTTACATGAACTTAACAGCGGTCTAAGTAGGCCTGCCCAGCAAAATGTTGGATGAAGCCCCCTCTCCAGTAATACAATAAACAAAACAAAAGTGCAGCATATCACATAAATAGGCAGTGTCCCTTAACCACTTCACCACTGAGGGGTTTTACCCCCTGACCACTAGAGCAATTTTCACCTTTCAGCGCTCCTTCCATTCATTCGTCTATAACTTTATTATTACTTATCCCAATGAAATGAACTATATCTTGTTTTTTTTGCCACTAATTAGGCTTTCTTTAGGTGGGACATTATGCCAAGAATTATTTTATTCTAAATGTGTTTTAATGGGGAAATAGGAAAAAATGTGGGAAAAAATTATTATTTTTCAGTTTTCGGCCATTATAGTTTTTAAATAAAGCATGCTACTGTAATTAAAACCCATGAAATGTATTAACCCATATGTCTCGGTTATAAAACCATTTAAATTATGTCCCTATCACAATGTTTGGCGACAATATTTTATTTGGAAATAAAGGTGCATTTTTTTCAGTTTTGCATCCATCCCTAATTACAAGACCGCAGTTTATAAAGTAACAGTGTTATACCCTCTTGACATAAATATTTAAAAAGTTCAGTCCCTAAGGTAACTATTTATGTTTTTTTTTTATTGTATTTTATTTTTTTTAATTACAAAAAAAAAAAATACAAATTGGGGAGTGTGGGAGGTAATGAGTTAATTTATTGTGTAAATGTAATGTTTGTATATGTAAAATGCTTTTAGGGTGTAGTTTACTATTTGGCCACAAGATGGCCACAGAGTGTTTGTTTACATGCGACCTGTAAGCGTCCGGAAGGACGCTTACAGGAAGCAGTAGGAGGCTGGGAGACGCACAATGATCTCGCTGTTTCTGAAAGAAGCAGCAGATCATTGCGGGGGCTAGATCAACGAACGGGAATGGATTTTCCCGTTCATTGATCTCCGGGCGAGCGGGCGGCGACGTGCACGAGCGGCGGGTGCGCGCGCACGAGCGGCAGGAGCGCGGACAGCGGCGGTAGCGCGGAAGGTACGGATTTCTCCGTCCCTGGTTTTTTAGGAGGGAAAATAGGGGCGGAGAAATTCGTACAGCTGGGGGTAAAGTGGTTAAACATAACTAGGCAGAGTTACCTGGCTTCTGTGCTGGCTAGTCTGGCTTTCTGCTGGATGGGCGAGGCACCACAACTCCCAGCAAGCTCCTATAGAAGAACCCACAGCTCCTGCATGCCCCCATAAATGCATCACAGTGCCCAGCATGGCACCACAGCTCCCAGCATGCCTGCCATTGAGGCACCACAGCTGACTCTGCCTGGGGGACATCCGGGGCACCTTAGAATAGATCCGGGGCACGTGCCACCGATCTTTGGGGCTAGCAACGCCCCTGGTGAAAGGCTTGAATGGTGTGTGAGAAAATTGTCCTTGAACTGTGAGGAGATGACAATGGATATGCTTTGGTACCATACCATTGGCTGGCTCCACTTCCTGCCTAAACAACTTGCACCAATCGTTGGATGAGGCAGACACTTCCACCACATTGCAATAGAGGATTTCGTCCACAGCAACAACTTATACCTGTAAGAAAAATATGGAGAAAGCCAATAGCTGTAGAAAAGAACACATCTTTCAGGCCGGGTCCACACTATAAGCGCTTTTGTGGGCGTTTGTGTTTAATTAGCGCTTGTTAAAAAATCGCTCCCATTCACTTTCATGAAAATCGCGGTAAAAATTGCCGCAATCGCGTACGGTTTTTACGGAATGTTCATGAAAGTGAATATGAGAGATTTTTTTAACAAGCACACAGCAAGCGCTAATTAAACGCAAATGCTCACAAAAGCGCTTATAGTGTGGACCCGGCCTCAGAGTAGGAATTTTTCTATTGTTTACATTTATCTTTTATTGAAATAAAAACAGCTGATCTGAAGGATGGACCCCTTTATCAGAGAGAGGGAAGTAGAAGTTGGGGCCCCCTTACAGCTTTGGGCCCCTCTGCAGTTGCAGCGGCTGCTACCCTTAGGGGCGTTGCTAGGATCCTAAGACATCCAGGGCACTTTTGAGCACGCCAACCACAAAATGGGTGTGGCCATGCATCGGAATGTGGGTATGGTCATGGGTGGAACCAAATTTACATGAACTTAACAGCGGTCTAAGTAGGCCTGCCCAGCAAAATGTGCGGTGAACCCTGGTAAAGGGCTCAGTCAAAGCCAGTCTGGGTCTTCTGCGCATGCGCGGACCTACTGCGCATGCGCAGTAGACCCAGTCTGACATCACTGAGCCTGTTACCAGGGCTCATCGCGGCTGAGTGTGAGATTGCAGGAGGCCGGTGAGGGACACACCGTCCCTTATGATTGCCTTATGACTCATCTCTGAGTCTCTTCAAACATAACTAGGTTGGGGGATATCCGGGCCACTCCAGAATAGATCAGGGGCACATGCCACTGATCTTTGGGGATAGCAACGCCTCTGGCTTCCCTGTAGTTACGCCCTTGGACCCAGAGAGGGCCCTTATGGATCTAAAAATCCCCAGTGTTGTATCCAGTTCAGGTGTGTGCTGAAGTGCTGCATTCTTTTCATTAGTCATAAAAAATGCACATGCTCCCCACACACCCCTATATATTTCCAAAAATATTTCCTTTAGTGCAATATTAAAGAGAACCTGTACTGAGTAAAAATATTTAAAATAAACACATGAGGTAACTTCAAATGAACATTACATAGTTACCTTGCCATCAGTTCCTCTCAGAAGCTCACAATTTTCTTCTGACAATAATCCCTTCCAGTTCTGACAATATTTTGTCAGATCTGAAATATATCGGTTGCTGTCAGTAAAATATCAGTTGCTGTCAGTTATAGCTGAGAGGAAAACTGATGTACCAGGTAATGTCCATGTTTCCCTATGGCTCAAGTGGGCGATGTTACAGTTTAACAGTGTGCTGACCAGAAAGCTGTTATGGGGTAATGGCCATTTTCAAAATGGAGGACGGAGAATTCCCTTGATCACAGTGAACAAACAGGACGCGGGACAGGAGAAAGACACTGAGAAGTAGACTACATGGAAGGCAAGTATGACTTGTGTATAAGTATTTTGACTTTTAATTTCAGTTCAGGTTTTCTTTAAGTAGCCCACGCAAATTTCATCAGGCTGAGCTTTAGACACAGTGTATAGTTCTCAGCATTATTGCATGACAGATGCACGGTGTAATACTGAGGCCGTATTCAGAGGCCGCTGACAGTTTTTAGCATTTAATAAAGTTTCTAGTTGCAGCGTAGAGCCTGGAGAGCGAAGCGGCGGCTAAGCCATGGCTGCAGACAATGGTGTGCTAGCCGCTGTGTTGCCTACGGGCAGTGTAGCATGAGAGGCCTAGTCATTTAGATCTCTGTCATGTATGATTTCATTTGTTGTGATGAATGAAGTTTTCATTGAAAGAGTTCTGATTTCAGAGCTTTGCTGAGTAACATTATCAAGCAAGCTGTGTAGAGCTGACCTGCAGGAAGACGACATGGGGGCCAGCCTGGGAAACACTGCACAACGATGGCCATTTTAATGATTTTAGAAATGTGAAAGTGATGATCAACTTAAAGGTAAAAACTTCTTATATACTGCCTTACCTGAAAGCAGGAAATTTGGATGTACGTAAGTGGAAAAAATTTGGATGGCGCCATAGGCTATAGTGCTACATTTGAGCGGCTGTGGAAGCATACATATGTACGTATCGCGGGTGAGTTGGGTGCCGGGAGAGATGAATTGACGGCTCTCCCTGCTACCATAAAACTCCCCTGCGGCATTAAATACTATTCCCCCTCCGAGTTGTCACAACTTAGAGAGAGATGTAATTCAGGGTCTGGCAACTGCTGGAGCCTCAAATTGCCCTTACACGCCCAACGCAGCATCACATTGCTTCTATGGGGCGCCTGGTTTCGGCACCGTGTGCTAAAACCACCTGTTTCGCCAGGGCACCCTATAAATAGTGGGCCAACTGCTATTTATCGGATGCCCAAATTTCCATCTATAGTCATTGTTTATACAGGTGCCTATGGCATTCCCCCAAAAGGGGCGTAACTAAAGGGGGGCCTTCCCTGTGATTCTAGGAGGACCCAGAGCTGTGGGGTGCCCAACTACTTCCCTTCCTCTGATACAGAGGACTGTATCTCAGATCAGGTGTTTTTGTGGCTACACTTATTATAGGTGTTAAAAGCATGATGGCCACAATTGTTTTTATGACCCTTTTGAGACGAACCCCTCCTCCATCTCTGGGAAGGGCACCAAGTGGAGGTACGGGTAGGGGTGTGAGCATGGGGGACCCCTGTGAAAGATTTGCTGGGGGGAGCCCATGAATAGTAGTTACTCCACTGACTTTCGGGGGGGGGGGGGGGGGGGTTGGAATTGATGGTCAAGGTTAGGCATGGGGGATGTAAGGTTAGGCATTTAGGGGGCGAGGTTAGGGTTACATTTTGCTGTACTCAAACATCAGTAACATTTACCAATATTTTAGTAACAAAAATGCCACTATAAACTAGTAGAATAGCTGTAAAATACTGAAATCCTACTATCGGATTCGGCTATAGCCAGGCACCCAAATTTCCCGGCGCCTCCATGTCATGTACATGCCTTACCTTCCCCCATGCCATGGTTGCTTGGACAAGAAACACTAGAGAGAGCTACCAAGACTCTTCATTATCCTGTACTTGCTGATGTATGAGGGGTAAAATCACACCTCTCGCCGCCCACATGACCAAACAACAGTTCTGCATAAGAGCAGAAGCTGGCTTATAGCCATGTGGGTGAAAAGGGGTATGGCCATATGCTGCAATGCCAAACAGCCACCTGCCTTGAAATTAGCCCTTTCGATTTACCTGATGGGTGTATGGTTTTATAGATTGTGTATATTGCTCCTTTCCACCTATCATGTGACCATGAATCAGCCTCGAAACCAATGCAGAGCTGCCATGTGGATGGCCATAGGGTGTGGCTACAGCTGCTTCTGTGTTCAGAAATGCTATCTTACTACCAGGCAGGGACGGATCTAGACCAAGTTGCGCCCGGGGCAAGGTCAGGTTTTGGCGCCTAAAGGTCAGGTTTTGGCGCCTAAACTGCCATTCCCCATCCAGTTTTGGCGCCTAAAGGTCAGGTTTTGGCACCTAAACTGCCATTCCCTATCCAGTTTTAGCGCCTAAAGGTCAGGTTTTGGCGCCTAAACTGCCATTCCCCATCCAAATTTTGACGCCTTTTTAAGAATTCAACAAACTGCGCATGGGGCCAGAGACCCGTCTGCCCCCCCCCCCCCAGATCCGTCCCTGCTACCGGGTGACCCCAAGCAGTTCTCTATAACTCTATCTTTATACATGAGTACTACAGGGAGGATGGTAACATTGTATAAGATACAGCTTTATCCTTAGTACACACCATACAATTTTGTTAGATTTTTCTGCTAGATTTTCTGTTAGATTATTTTATGTAAAGTACTGTTAGAGACTGGTCATAATCTCTGGTGCATTGTCTTCTGGTTATTTCCTGCTGAGTAGAACAATGCATAATTGCTAGGCAGATATATGGTTAGATAGATAATTTCCAATATGTTGGAAATTATCTATCTGGCAGGTAAATCTAACAGAAAATCTAACAGAAAATTACACCATTGGCATAAAATATACTGGTATTGTTAAAAGGGACTCAGAGTTGTAATATAAAACAAGATTTATACATACCTGGGGCTTTCTCCAGCCCCATCCACTCGGATCGCTCCCACGCTGCCGTCCTCCGCTGTATGCAGCTTTGGGAACCGGGTCCCGTCACTGCCGTCCGTCGGCTCCAGTCTACACACTAGAAGTGTGACCTCTACGAATCTGTTCAGCAGCTGCTGGTAAGGTGGGGGGGGGGGGAACCTTTGGCTACCTAATATTATGTGAGTAGGGGCCTCTGACTGTGGGGAGGGCCACAAATTATGTGCTGCTTGGGGCCACGAAAACCTTAGCAGCACCCCTGTTGCGACGCCTGTTGCTGGAAGACACACATTTTGAAATCCGCAGTGTTTTGCTGCTTGTGCATCACAGTGGACTCAGTGCCAACTGGGCTTCAATGATCAGAAGTGCTTATACACTTGCTCCAACAAGAGAGGAATTTCCTAGAGCACAACAGTTGAAATTATTTATCTTTATATTGACGAGTTTGTCCTGTGACTCATCAGTCAGGAGAAGCTTATTCGTTTCCCCCAGATTTTAAATTTAAACTACTTCCTCCCTCCGGCAGCCCAGGCAATATGCAAATTGGTATGTTTAGCAAACCACTAAAAATGTGCAAGAGGTCTGTCACAGATACAGAGCTAGAAAAGCTACCCACTCTGAACAGCTGCTCTGATGAGACAGCTACATATTCCAGGATATTCTATTATTGCTTTATCCTTGTTGCTATAGTAAACCTTCTATGAAAGACATGTAACAGCAAACTGCTGAGTGGCTCACTTAGAGCGTCTGTGGCTTCTCATGGAACTCACTAGTGGGTGTAGAGTAGACCACATATCCTGGTCTCTGATAATGATACTCTAGCTCCTGCAAAATATAAATTTGCCTTCTTAAAACAGATACTCACCTCAGGAGAGGGAAGGCTCTGGGTCCTATAGAGCCTTCCCGTTCCTCTCATGGTCTGCTTGTTCCAGCGCTGGCTCCTTCATTCAAGTCCCCCGCCACAGGAAGCTTCAGAAGTTTTCAGGAGTCTGAGTGCTCCCAAAGATGGGAAGGGCATACTGCGCATGCGTGACTGTGCGAAAATGCGTGCTCGTGCATGCGTAGTATTGAACGACCCATTGGTCTGAGATTGCTAACTAGGGACACAACGCAAGAACGTAAGGACTGTAGCAGGAACAGGAAGGCTCTATAGCCTAGGTTCTCAACGTGTGGTATGCGCAGGGCCGGAGCTACCATAGGAAAAAATGGTCAATTGCCCCAGGGCCCCAGAGCCTGTAGGGGCCCCCAAGTTGTCCCTCCACCATCTTAACAGTTGCTCCCCAGGGACTCTGTAGTTGGGAGGTGATTGGGGGAGGGTCAGCAGCCAACTCAGGGGCCCAGGAGGGAAATTTGGCTGCAACAAAGGGCTTAAAATGACGCTTTTTGGTTTGGGGGGTGTCTGTTGGGGGTCCTTCAGGCTAATTTTGCCCTAGGGCCCAATTGTTACTTGAACCGGCCCTGGGTACGCGTACCCCAGGATGTATTTCTGATGGTTCCAGGGGGTACTCGGGCTTGATATACTTGACCAAGAATAGCAAATTTAGAGTTTTAGAAAATGATAAATCTAATTTAAAAAACACCAAATTAGTGTTTTAGCTAATTAAAATCAATAGTAAATGCTTGGAAATTGTTTAGAACCAATTATCATGTACTACACTTAAATATATATTTGTCAAGGGGTACTTGTGATAATGTTTACTATGCTAGGGGGTACTTGGTGAGTACATGATTTTAAAAGGGGTACATACCAATAACATGTTGAGAAACACTGCTCTATAGGACCCAGAGCATTCTCTCTGATTAGGTGAATATCTGTTTGTTTGTTTGTTTGTTTTTTAATTCACTTCAGTTCAGACTCACTTTAAAGTAAACCTGAAATAGGGAACAAGTTGACTTTTACTTACCTGCGCCTTCTTCCAGCCCCCCTGTAGTCTTTCAGATCCCTCAAAATCCAACGGTTTGCCTCAGTTGCGCTGATGACTGACTAAGCATTACCTTGTACTCATACATACTGTGCTGCGTGATCTGGTTTGCATGTATTCCTGTATTGTTGTATTGCTGTATGTCACCCCTAAATATTGTCTGTAACCTTAACTAATGTCCAGCGCTGTATAATATGTTGGCGCTTTATAAATACAATAAATAAATAAATAATAAAATAAATGTCAGCCAAAATGAAGTCAGCGACCTAGCTGGGTCGTGGGATACTGCGCATGAGCCGGGGGCGGAGTCTAGTGGCGGAGCAGGAAGCAACCAGTTGTAGAGAGCAAGGTGAAGAGATAGCGTGGAAACAAAATATGCACATTATTGTGTTGTTATTTTTCCTAGGGAACCAATGGAGTTAAATCACATGAAAGAGTATTTGATTAACTTCACAATCATGCACATTTCTTTTTTGTTTTTTTGAAAAACAACAACACGATTTTATTTGATTTTTCTGCATTGTCATTGACTTGCATTGAAATGCGAATTGCACATCATACAAAAAGACACCTACCACCTGAATTTAAAAGACAGAAAAATCGCAAACCGCATTTTGCACTGAAGTACAGATAGTCCCCTACTGACAAACTTTTCATACATACAAACAAACCTGTCCTCATGCACATCATATACAGTCCTGATTCTGTTATCACATATTTGGCTGTTATGTTACGGTATAATTCAACTGTTTAGTTTAAACCATATTAAAGCGGACCTGAACTCAGAACTTCCTCTCTGCTTGAACGATAAGAAACAGCATAATAAAAAACACGTCTCAATTACAGCTGATACAAATCATGCAATAAATCTTCAGTGTGCCCACTCCCTGCTTTCCTGGAAGCAGACATAGCGTTAACATCCTGTGTTTACAAATGATCTGCTCTGCCCAAGGCAGCCAGCCAAGAGATCTAATCACACTTGTGATTAGTCACAGAAACAGGCTAAACTCTCTAAATACACACAGGATGCATTTCTCTGTGCTCTCTATTTTCTCCCTTTGTACTCCTGATACGGAGCCCATTTGTAAGCAGGGGGACTCCTCACTGGCTGAACACAGCTCCATTTAGTGCTGCCAAGCCCCCCCCCCCCCCCACCCCCGTATATGATATGCAGGCCTGCGTGGAAGTCAGGGGTCCTGGTTGCTTAACATTGCTCTGTAGCTGATTACACTATGAGAAATCACAGCAGACTACATAGAAGTATTTGTTCTGGTTGAAACTCGTTGGCCTATGACTTCTCTACTCAGAAAAGCAGATGAAAGTTCTCTCCTGTTATGGCCTGTTATCTAATTTAATGGAAAATGGTGAAAGATAAGCATCTGTTTCCTCCGTTTGCTGTGCTGTTTCCGTACTTCGCTGTCATTAGAGTTTGGCTGACATCACAGGCTGTCAATCCATGCTTCATATGTCTAAAATAATATTACAATTACTGTCATTACTCCATTTCCCCAGGGCTTGGCGATCCAGGGCCTAATGACTCTGAACCACTTCCCGCTCTCAGTGCTGGACGCAACATCACTTTTGGTTGTGTAACGGCAGCCTTGTTACAGAATCTATACTTTGCACTGTCATCCTTAAGGGAAAAAACATTTATTTAGGAGGCTTCTTGATAGGTGACAGTGCCAGTGGATTGTCACTTAATTGCTTACCCTAGATTGCTGTTCCTCCAAAAGCATCGCAAAACAGAAACAAATACCACAGCATGTCAGTTCTATAGGCTGTAGTCTTCTCAGTGGAACTTTAGTCTGAGCCATTACTTTTACAGTTTGAACAGCAGGATGATGCAAACCAAACCACAGCTGCAGCACCTCCCACGGAGACTGAAACCAACACTCTGGAGTTAGCTGCTCGAGGATACAGTATGTAACTTAACTTGTTAAATACAAAACAATACCATTGAGTTGGTGTTTAGGGCTGGTGCACACCAAAAACCGCTAGTGGATCCGGACCGCAAACGCTAGAGGTTTTTAAAGCTGTTTTTCAGATCGATTCTAGGCATGTTAGAGAGATTTTCTAAACATGCCTAGCGTTTTTTGGAGCGTTTTTTTGTGTAGCAGATTTTATATTTTGTTACAGTAAAGCTGTTACTAAACAGCTTCTGTAACCAAAACGCCTGGAAATCCGCTCTGATGCAGCGTTTTTTCAGAGCGGTTTTCCACTTTCCTATACTTTACATTGAGGCAGAAACACCTCAGAAATCTCAAAAATGCTGCTGGACCCGAGTTTGCATTTGGGGGAAAAACGATCCGCTCTGGTGTGCACCATACCTTTGAAATAAAACTAGCCAAGCGGTTTTCTATCCCCAATCGTTTTAAAAAACGCTCAGAACCGCTCTTGGTGTGCACCAGGCCATAGACAGTATTTTTGGGACTTGTGCATGAAGGTTTTAAAGTAAATCTGAAGCAGTGTGAAAAAAATATGGGTATAATGCTTACCTAAGAATAGAGAAGGCACTGGATCTCAAAGAGCCTTCCGGATCCTCTATCCGTCCTGTAGTTCCAGCACCAGGCCCCTGTGAAGTTCTCCAACCAGTTTGGTGGAATACATCTTTGACTCTCTCTGCTTCCGAAGACTCTCTTTGAGCAGTTTTCCCGAGTACTTCTGAATGTGAGCGGATGTGTCTTGCGCATGCGTGAGTCTGGACTTGCACGTGCACAGAACGGATGCATCCATCTTCGTAAGTACTCACCTACCCAAGTACTATTGCTGTAAACAATAGTACTATTGCTGTAGTAAGATTGCTGTAGAGGCCCTATAAGTTTACTATCAGTATCGGTACAGAGTAGCAACTGGAATTTCTATTTACTGGAGGTGAAATGCCAGTATTTTAAATCAGAGGTAAAATCTGAAAATGCCTGTATTGTAATATTTTAAAACACAGCTAAAATCAGTAATGCACGTGCACCACATTATTGATCACAGCCTCATTTTAAACACAAACTCACAAATCTCTGGCTGCTATGGCTGCTCCTACACACCCACGTTTTTACACTTTGCAAATTTATTTTCACCAGGCTTTTAGCTATTGTACAAGTGTTTGGTCCATCCTTAACCACTTCAGGACCAGGCCATTTTGTGCAGATCTGTGCAGCGTGGGCTCTCCAGCCCACAGCACAGATCTGGAATGAGGCCAGGCGATCGGACTTCCCCCCCTTTTTTCCCCGCCGCTCTGTGTGGCCGAGCGGGGGTGGGGCTCATCAAAGCCCCCCTCCGCATCGATTTTCGCACTCCCTCGCCTTCCCTCCCTCCCCCTCCTTGCTCCTGCGCCGCCTCGGATAGGCTTCAGCATATCAGATGCCGGCGATCCCCGGCCAATCAGAGGATTTTTTCCCCGCGTGTATACATTTAGCCTGCGAGCCGCGATCGGAGGCTCGCAGGCTGTTCACGGAGACACCCGGTCCCTCCGTGAACTGACATGGATCCGGCCGTTTCCATGGAAACACCACTTCGACCTGCCGACGCCTATCGGCGTTAGGCGGACGTTAGGACCACTCCAGCACAAAAAAGTAAGCAGTTAAAATCTGACACAACTGAGAGATTTTGGACTAGTCCATCTCCTCATGGGGGAGTCTCTGAGTTTTCAAAAGCTTTTCCTGAACAATAGTTTATCTGCCAGAATAGTACCAGCCAGCCTCGCTAGTCACTTGCATACTATTCTGTCAGTTAGACTCTGCAACTGATATTCAGGAACTGATTTGGAAAACAAAGAAAACCCTCAGAGTCCTCCCATGAGGAGATGGACTAGTCTAAAACCTGTAGGTTTTGTCAAATTTTAACTGCTTACTTTTCTCCGCTGGCGTGGTCCTTTAAGCCTGGTACACACAACTAATTTTGATTGGCCAATCATTGGTCAATTTCACCACTTCCATGTAGTATGAGAGCTTATCTACACAATCTGCTCACCGTATTCAAATACTGTTGGCCCTCATACTGCATGGAGGTGGTCAAATTTTCCAGTGATTGGCCAATTATAATTGCAAGTGTGTACCAGGCTTAAAGAGACACTGAAGCGAAAAAAAATATATGATATAGTGAATTGGTTGTGTACTATGAATAATTACTAGAAGATTAGCAGCAAAGAAAATATTCTCATGCTTTTATTTTCAGGTATATAGTGTTTTTTCTAACATTGCATCATTCTATGATATGTGCAGATTACACAACACTCAGCATTCTGTGAAGTAATGACCTCTCCTCTAGCAGAGAAAAAGTAAACAGTTCACTTACAGTTAAGATAATAAAAGTCAGAAAACAGCCCTCTCCACTGATTTGAAAGTTTGAAAGTGGTAGAGCTTATGGCTTTTTTGCATAGAGATAACAACTAGGGTTTCTTAACTCTTCCTTTACTGGAAACAATTAGACTGATGTATCTGATCTTAATGTTTTATTTCTTAGCTGTACTACACATACAAATCATAATATCATCAATTTTTTTTTCGCTTCAGTGTCTCTTAAAAGGACTTATGAGCTGAGTCATAGAAAAAGTTAATTACCTTAGGTGAATATCAGACCTCAGGGCAGACGATCACTGGCCCCCTTGCTGTTTACAGCTGCTCCATTAGCATAATCCACTTATCATTAGCGGCCCCGACCCGGGCCAGGGTCTCCTTAGCTCACAACGCTAAGAATTGCCACTTTAAAAGTCCTCTGCCAGTGCCTGCGCAGTTCGCATAGCCAGTACTGCGGCTGCGCAGGCTTTCAGCCCTGGGAGCGGCACATCGTAGCTCCGTATACACTGTAATATGTCATGTGGGCGTCATCACATGACCGCCCACATGACTGACTGCACTTCACTAGCCGCGCCCCCTCAGCACAGAATATCAGCGCTGAGCGAGGGAGGATGTTACATAGCTACAGGATTTGTTTACTGCAGATTTGCAGAGTAAGTTATTTTATGCAAATCTGCAGTAAACAAATCCTGTAGCTATGTAACATCCTCCCTCGCTCAGCGCTAATATTCTGTGCTGAGGTGGTGCGGCTAGTGAAGGGCAGTCAGTCATGTGGGTGGTCATGTGGTGACGCCCACATGACATATTACAGTGTATACGGAGCTACGATGTGCCGCTCCCAGGGCTGAAAGCCTGCGCAGCCGCAGTACTGGCTATGCGAACTGCGCAGGCACTGGCAGAGGACTTTTAAAGCGGCGATTCTTAGCGTTGTGAGTTAAGGCGACCCTGGCCCGGGTCGGGGCCGATAATGATAAGTGGATTATGCTAATGGAGCATCTGTAAACAGCAAGGGGGCCAGTGATCTTCTGCCCTGAGGTCTGATATTCACCTAAGGTAATTAACTTTTTTTCTATGACTCAGCTTGTAAGTCCTTTAAAGGATTACTGAGGTGACATGATGAGATAGACATGTGTATGTATTGTACCAAGCACATAAATAACTATGCTGTGTTCCATTTTTTCTTTCTCTGCCTGAAAGAGTTAAACATCAGGTATGCAAGTAACAGTTTCTGTCCGGGTCGGACTGAGTCAGACTATAGTATAACCCTCACTGATAAGTAATTACAGCCATAAAATACTTTCCTGTCAGTAAATGGCTTCTGAGAGCAGGAAAGAGATAAAAAGGGTCAATAATTCATAGATTTGAGCTCTAGCATACTTCAGTGAAGGATCAGTTTATTTCCACCTCGGATGTCCTTTAAGACTTGTCCATCAATGTCACTCTTCTTACCTTCCCATGATGCCTGTGAGAGGGGAAGGGTGTGGAGGCCAAAAAATCTGGCTGGAGAACTTTCACTGCTGTCGCAAACAAGGTGTCACCTGCAAAGTAAAGAAGGTGAGCATGTTGCTTACTTTTAGGATGTTCCTCTCAATTTTAACAAACCACATGTCATATCTTTGGGACTTAGTAGACTTATCCTTCATGCTGTAGCAGTAGCTCATGCACGATACCCAGGAATCCTACGTATGCCTACAAGGAGAATACATTGGAGACCTCAGAGACCCCGCAGGGTGTGGAAGGACAGTAGGGCATACAGCTCCTCTGCCATCTGTCACACGCCACTATCACAGTAATGGACTCAGCAGCAGGTATGGGCTTTACAGCGACGGTGCTAGTATAGTCGTTTCCCAGCATTGGATGTATGGGTGACTTGGATTTTTCTTCTTGGTGTCTTTCAACACCCTTATGGATTAAAGGTTTTGTCTAGCCGAGTGAAATGTCCAGGCTCGTAAACACCACTTTCTGTCTTCTAATCCCTGCACTTGTTTGAAGCAGATCGGAACTCGATCTCCCTCCATTCTGATCATGTTTTAATAGTGCACATTGCTGACCACAGCTGCAGAATCTACTGCCTCACTTTCAGAGATGACCCCTTGTTTTGTTGATCTTAAAGTGAACCCCAGGAGAAAATAAACTGATGGAAAACATTTAGATTGAATGTATTATTGTCTCTGCTCAATGGCAGCCTATTAAGTGTCCCAGAGTTAAAATGAATGAACTGTTGACCTTTACCTGTCTCTCCACTGCCCTCAGAAGTTGTATTCTACTAGGAAAACTTTTAGGGCTGTAACTTGCTTATCAGTGATGTTTACTATGTTCCCCAAAAGGTAACGACAAGACAGAAACTGTCACTTCCATAAAAGTCTGGTTACTGTTTTGCACTGTACATACACTGTACAAGTTTATCTAATCATGTCACATGTTCCTTCATACACTTTAAGTGTCAGTTGACAACTGTTCCAGACAGTAAAGGGATACCTCTGCCTCTGAAGTTCGCAAGATATGGGTCTGTATACAGTACAGGCACAGATCAACATCAAATACTCAGACAGCGCTATTCACTTCTCTACAGAGTGATAAAGAGAAAGCTTACAGTGGAAGAGATGACTTTATCCCAAGAGAGGCTTGGTAGTCAGGAATAATCTATGTGAAGGAGACCCACCCTCAGGGCCGTCCCACCCATGACGCCAGGTGACGCCGCTTCCTCAGCTTCCTCGCCTGTCCTGCTTGTAGACCTCAGATCGCTGGACCCTGGAGCAACGATACTACCTATACTGGGGGCAACTATATTAGCGACCTATACTGGGGCAACTATACTGGCTAGCTATACAGGGGGCAACAATATTGGCTACCTATACTGGGGGCAACTATACTAGCTACCTAGAAAGAGAGGAAAGATGGAGGAGCGCTGCGTAGTGTATTAAAAATGTTGAGATCAAAACATGCAAGGAATAAAACACACGTACTAGACAGTAGTGTAGTGTTATCAGGCTCGTCATGGGTGAAACCCAAGTCAGTAACCTCAGGTGGCAACCAGTTCTGTGGCCGGTTCTGTGGCCTTGTCAACTTGACAAGGCATGGATATGCCGAAACGCGTCATGACATTACTTGCACACGAGTACCACACGGAGGCACCTGCGGTCATCTACCATCTGGGACATCCACCACTGCTGGCCACAGAGGAGGAACAGGTTGCCACCTGAGTTTACTGACTTGGGTTTGCCCAGGTTGCCACCTGAGGTTACTGACTTGGGTTTCCCCCATGACAAGCCTGATAACACTACTGTCTAGTAAGTGTGTTTTATTCCTTGCGTGTTTTGATATTAAAAGTTTTAATACACTACGGAGTGCTCCTCCATCTTTCTTCTCTTTCTCTGTAACAGTAATACCCTTCAGCCGGGGTTGAGGAGCTGCTAGTGAACTGTATTACAGCCTTTTTGCCATCACTGTGATTGAGTAGCGCAAGATTGCGCATCACTTATACTAGCTACTTATACTGGGGCAACTATGGTTACGTATAGTGTGGACAACTATGCCTGGCTACCCTGTACAGGGGGCACCTATACCTGGATACCTACCTACCTGTACTGAGGTTGAACATTTTAGGGTGCTGAGTGATCACTACAAATGAAGGGGGGGGGGTAGGTTGGCATCCTCACAAGTTTTCCTCATGCAGCAAAAAGTCCAGAACAGGCCCTGCTCACCCATTGTTTTTATATGCAAGAGATTTCCTCAGCTAAGATGCACTTCAATATCTTACATGTAATGAGGGTTGCTCGTACACTACGCCAGTGCGAATCTATGCGTTGTAGTCCGCAACTACGCATCGTAGTTCATAGACGAAGTTTCAAAACATCACATACGTATTTCCGCGTAGTCGTAGTACCGCTATTTGAAGCTTCGCCTGCTATGCGTAGTTGACGTATGTATTGCGAAGTCAACTACGCGTGCGGTAACTGCGTCTATATGGATCATTGCGCATGCGCAGAAATATCATTGCCCTTCTATACGTATACAATTCGGCATTGGAGGGTGGAATGTACGCATATATTAGTTCACCCATGCGTATATTTAGCGCATTATTGCAGAAATTTTTCCGCATAAGGGCATAAGCGTCCGCATACACTACGCTTCGCACTACGCAAAGCTTCTGTATTTTAACGCGTAGTCTACGAAATGCAAACATAGCGAAGCTTCTGATTTTGAAACCGTAGTTTGCGAAGCGTAATTGCGTAGAACTACGCGTAGTTCCAGCATAGCGAAGTTGGCTGACTACGACCATCCCTGCTTGTAATTAACGTCTTTTGTAAGTCTTGTGACTGTAGAGCACAGGCGTCAAACTCAAGGCCCGCTGGCCGAATTCTGTCCCACTTGCCATTTTATGTGGCCCTCAAGAACCTCCAATGACCATCATTGTAAGCAGCTAAAGAAAGATAGCACACCCCACACTGCCTTCCCATCCAGAGAAGCACACCAGTGACAGTGCTCTGACTCCACTGACTGTTTGTTGCACGTGTGTGACTCAAACAAACTAAAGCCAAAAGAGCTCAGCATGACAGCCAGGCAACTGGCATTGTTTATAAGTGAATGACAATGGCAGACTCCATATTCTTCTCACTTCAGGTTCCCTTTAATTTTCAGATGATCAGTTTTTACAGAACACGTGCAGTCTGTATACAAACCATCGTTTAGATGGGACTTTTTGTAATAAAAGAAAAAAAAAGCTGAGAAAAAAAAAACTATTTGAAATTCCGCCCCCTCTTTTCCCTAATAAGATAAGTGATGAGCTTATCTTTGCGGCTGGCAGGAGCACACCATATGCTCACTAACACGATCCTCGTCACGGGCTCCTATACTTGGCTGCAAGCTCCACTAATAACAGCTGGCTGTGATATTACAGCCTGTGGGTTTTCGCTGTGCGCAATTTACATTGCTAACATATATATTTACTACACAGAAGAAACAAGACAACACAAGAAGGACGACTCATTTATGTGTGCAGCACAACAACAAACAAGCGCGTTCCCCTCTTGTGCGCACACGCAGCAAACATGTCAGGGAGTTCTTCAGATGACATGTAATCCTAAATTACAAATCCCGGCAAGACATAAAATCAATAGGAGATTCTCACAGTACGCTAGAAGCTCAACCTAACCTAATCCCCAGACTATACCTCATACTAACCGTAAATCCTAGGCTAAGCCTAATACTGTACTTATAACTAAGTGTGCTTAATATAATTTAAATTGATGCTTTGATCAATAATGCAATATACTTATATTAGCAAGAAGTTTTAAATCAGGATGATACCATTTATTGGCTAACTAAAAATGAATAAAAATAAGCAAGCTTTCGGCCTTGCAGCCTTCGTCGGGCTTATATCCTGTTAGTTTGCAGGCTGGTGGTACAGACAGCTTATATACATGCAACATCAAAAGGGAAAAGAGATATTTTTTTCAAGCATAAATACATGTCATTAAGATGCCTTCATTCAAACAGACCATCTAAATGGGGTTAGAGGTTGTTAGCTAAGATAAGGATCCTTGTTTACTCCATGCTCACAGACCTGGGATTAGGATTGACCCAGAGGTATCGTAAATTCTTAGTTCACAAGTTCAGCTAGAATGGCTGAGAAAGTTCAAATATCATCAGCCTCATACCAATATAAAAAGTTGTTGTCCTTATTCAAACCCTTCTCCACAGCTTTGAACCAATTTATACTTTTTGTTTCTGCTATTAATCGATCATTAGATGTTTTGAAGCCACCCTTCAGGGCAGTGACACAAAGCTCATCCATGCTTTGTCCATTGGACCGAAAGTGTGTAGCAACTGGGAGTCCAGATTTGGTATCATTAATAGTGTGCCTGTGTCCATTCATACGTTTGCGCAGAGTTTGTCCAGTTTCTCTCACGTACATAGCATTGGGGCATTTAGCACACATGATCAGATATACCAGATTGGTGGACCACAGGAAAATGTGCCTTGTACTCTGTACTCCTGTTGTGAACCTGGTATCGTTACCCTGTCAGTGGAGTAAATGTGTCTGCAGGTCCCACATATTTTTTGTCGGCAGGGTGATGTTCCGTTTTGTTGAGGCCTATTCAAAGAAATCCTGACAATCATCTGTTTTAGATTGTGTGGTTGCTGATATGATACTTAAATTACTGATTCTGTTTCTATTCCAACATATACAGTTGAATTTTCTGAAAGGAATGGGGAGGCTGCCATCTTGATTCTCTAACAAACAATGCCAGTTGCCTGACTGCTGTGATGGTGCTCCGCCTCTGAGGCCCTTTTTACACTAGGAAGCTTTCTTTGCATTGCATTACCCTTTCTGCACGCAGGCAGGGGCGTTGCTAGCCCCAAAGATGTGTGGCACGTGCCTCGGATCTATTCTGGGGTGCCCCAAATTTCCCCCAGGCAGAGCCAGCTGTGGTGCCTCAATGGCGGGCATGCTGGGAGCTGTGATGTCTTTATGGGGCCATGCAGGGAGCTGTGATTCTTCTATGAGGGAATGCTGGGAGTTGTGGTGCCGCAATGGGAGGCCCGTGGGAGCATGATGGGAGAGGGTCCACTAGAAGGTCAGAAAGCCAGCTCGCCCAGCAGAAAGCCAAACAAGCCATCACAGAAGCCAGGTAACTCTGCCTAGTTATGTTTAAGTGACCCTGCCTATTTACGTGGTATTTTGCATATTTTTTTTATTTTTTATTAATGGAGAGGGGGCTTCATCCAACATTTTGCTGGGCAGGCCTACTTAGACCGCTGTTAAGTTTATGTAAATGTGGCTCCACCCACAAACACACCCACATTTTTTTTTAAATTAATGGAGAGGGGGCTTCATCCAACATTTTGCTGGGCAGGCCTACTTAGACTGCTGTTAAGTTCACGTAAATGTGGCTCCACCCACGACCACACCCACATTCTGGAGCATGGTCACACCCATTTTTTGGCTGAAATGTCAAAAGTGCCCCAGATCTCAGAGTCTTAGGATCCTAGCAACGCCCCTGCATGCAGGGTAGTGTTGGGCGAACACCTAGATGTTCGGGTTCGAGAACGTTCGCCGAACATCGCCGCGATGTTCGGGTGTTCGCGCCGGACTCCGAACATAATGGAGGTCAATGGGGACCCGAACTTTCATGCTTTGTAAAGCTTCCTTACATGCTACATACCCCAAATTAGCAGGGTATGTGCACCTTGGGAGTGGGTACAAGAGGAAAAAAAATATTTGAAAAAGAGCTTATAGTTTTTGAGAAAATTGATTGTAAAGTTTCAAAGGAAAAACTGTCTTTTAAATGCTGAAAATGTCATGTTTCTTTGCACAGGTAACATGCTTTTTACCGCCAGGCAGTCATAAATGTAATAAAGAGAAGAGGTTCCATAAACAGGGACCAGTAACGCTAACCCAGCAGCAGCAGCAGCACACGTGATGGAACAGGAGGAGGCGCAGGAGGAGAAGGCCACGCTTTTTGAGACACAACAACCCAGGCCTTGCATGAGGACAAGAAGCGTGCGGATAGCATGCTTTTTACCGCCATGCAGTCCTAAATGTAATAAAGAGAAGAGGTTCCATAAACAGGGACCGGTAAAGCTAACCCAGCAGCAGCAGCAGCACACGTGATGGAACAGGAGGAGGCGCAGGAGGAGAAGGCCACGCTTTTTGAGACACAACAACCCAGGCCTTGCATGAGGACAAGAAGCGTGCGGATAGCATGCTTTGTACCGCCATGCAGTCATAAATGTAATAAAGATAAGAGGTTCAATAAACAGGGACCACGCGGCAACGCTAACCCAGCAGCAGCACACGTGATGGAACAGGAGGAGGCGCAGGAGGAGAAGGCCAAGCTTTTTGAGACACAACAACCCAGGCCTTGCATGAGGACAAGAAGCGTGCGGATAGCATGCTTTGTACCGCCATGCAGTCATAAATGTAATAAAGATAAGAGGTTCAATAAACAGGGACCACGCGGCAACGCTAACCCAGCAGCAGCAGACGTGATGGAACAGGAGCAGGCGCAGGAGGAGAAGGCCAAGCTTTTTGAGACACAACAACCCAGGCCTTGCATGAGGACAAAAAGCGTGCGGATATAGCAATGCTTTTTGCCGCCATGCAGTCATAAGTGTAATACAGATGAGAGGTTCCATAAACAGGGACCGGCAACGCTAACCCAGCAGCAGCAGCACACGTGATGGAACAGGAGCAGGCGCAGGAGGAGAAGGCCATGCTTTTTGAGACACAACAACCCAGGCCTTGCATGAGGACAAAAAGCGTGCGGATATAGCAGCAATGCTTTTTGCCGCCATGCAGTCATAAATGTAATACAGATGAGAGGTTCAATAAACAGGGACCGGAAATGCTAAACCATCCCAGATGTTTATTGGTCATGTTACTTGGTTGGGGTCCTGGAGTGTTGCGTAGTCGTTTCCAATCCAGGATTGATTCATTTTAATTTGAGTCAGACGGTCTGCATTTTCTGTGGAGAGGCGGATACGCCGATCTGTGACGATGCCTCCGGCAGCACTGAAACAGCGTTCCGACATAACGCTGGCTGCCGGGCAAGCCAGCACCTCTATTGTGTACATTGCCAGTTCGTGCCAGGTGTCTAGCTTCGATACCCAATAGTTGAAGGGTGCAGATGGATTGTTAGACACAGCTACGCCATCTGACATGTAGTCCTTGACCATCTTCTCCAGGCGATCGGTGTTGGAGGTGGATCTGCACGCTTGCTGTTCTGTGGGCTGCTGCTGCATGGGTGTCAGAAAATTTTCCCACTCCAAGGACACTGCCGATACCATTCCCTTTTGGGCACTAGCTGCGGCTTGTGTTGTTTGCTGCCCTCCTGGTCGTCCTGGGTTTGCGGAAGTCAGTCTGTCGGCGTACAACTGGCTAGAGGAGGGGGAGGATGTCAATCTCCTCTCTAAAGTCTCCACAAGGGCCTGCTGGTATTCTTTCATTTTGACCTGTCTGACTCTTTCTTCAAGCAGTTTTGGAACATTGTGTTTGTACCGTGGATCCAGAAGGGTATAAACCCAGTAATTGGTGTTGTCCAGAATGCGCACAATGCGTGGGTCGCGTTCAATGCAGTCTTGCATGAATTGAGCCATGTGTGCCAGAGTCCTACCAGAATCCTCATCATCCTCTTGTGAGCGTTGTGATAGTTGTTGTGATGCATCATAGTCGTCACCTTCTTCCTGGTCTGCTTCTGCTGACCATTCGCGCTGAATTGTGGAAGTCCAACGTGCACCGCTCTGGCCCTCGTCAGTGGTGGCAGGAAATTCCTGCTCCAACTCCAGCTGTTCCTCCTCCTCTTCTTCGTCATAGCTGCTGGGGCCAGCGTTTCCTGAGGCGGATGGCCTGATGTTGGTACCATCACGCTGATCGTTTTCTCCCTCAGATTCCCCCAGTTGTATCATGACAGCTGTTTCCTTGATTTTCAACATCGACCTCTTCAGTAAACACAGCAGTGGTATGGTAATGCTGACTGAAGAGTTGTCACTGCTCACAAGCAACGTGGATTGCTCAAAATTTTGGAGGACTTGGCAGAGGTCCAACATGTTGGCCCAATCGGATCCACAGAAGCTTGGCAGCTGGCCGGATGCGCCTCGGTACTGCGCCGTTATGTACTGGACCACTGCACTCTTCTGCTCGCAAAAGCGGGCTAGCATGTGCAGCGTAGAATTCCAGCGCGTAGGGACATCACACAGCAAGCGATGGTGGGGGAGATTGAAGCGCTCCTGCATCTTGGCGAGTGCCCCCGAAGCAGTACTGGAAGTTCTACAATGTTTGGCCACTCGTCGCACCTTCAACAGAAGATCGGCCACGCCTGGGTATGTCTTCAGGAACCGCTGAACTACTAGGTTCATCACGTGCGCCAGGCAAGGGATGTGTGTCAGCTTAGCCAACCTTAAAGCGCGAATGAGATTACTCCCATTATCACACACAACCATGCCCGGTTTCAGGTCCAGCGGTGCCAGCCACAAATCCGTCTGTTCCTTTATTCCCCTCCAAATTTCCTCCCCTGTGTGCTGCTTATCCCCAAGGCAGATCAGCTTCAGCAACGCTTGCTGACGCATGCCAACAGCTGTGCTGCACTGCTTCCACGATCCTACTGCTGCTGGTGCTGGGTTAGCGTTTCCGGATGAGGTACAGGTTTGAGATGCGTTGGAGGAGAAGGAGTCAGAGAGGTAGGTGCTGCTGTTGTTATCCAGTGGGAGGGACGGCGGTGCAGCTGTTTGCGGCGTGGGCAACACCCGCGCCGTAGCAGGTGAGGAATCGCTGCCAGGCTCCACAAGGTTCACCCAGTGCGCGGTAAGGGAGATGTATCGACCCTGGCCGAACGCACTCGTCCAGGTGTCAGTGGTGAGGTGAACCTTGCAGGCAACGGCATTCTTCAAGCTTCGGGTTATTTTGCTGACCACGTGCTCATGCAACTCAGGCACTGCAGAGCGCGCAAAGTGGTAGCGGCTGGGAACCACGTAACGTGGGGTGGCCACTGACATCAAGCTCTTGAAGCTGTTTGTCTCCACCACTCGATATGGCAGCATTTCGCAGGCCAGAAGCTTGGCTATGCTGGCTGTTACTGCCACGGCCCGGGGGTCATTTGCTGGCAATTTCCTCTTGCGCTCAAACATCTCCGAGACAGACAACTGAACCGTAGGGCTGCACACTGAAGGGCTGTTGGTTGTTGTGTTTGATGAAGACTGGGAGACCTCAAGAGCACTACTCCGGAAAGTGACAGTGTCAGCGTCGTCTGATGTTTGTGAATGTTGTGAACCACGCAATGGCTGGGCTACTGCTGCTGCTGAAGCGGGTCTGGTGGTGAGTCTGGTGAACCCAAGGGAGGCAGTGTTGCTGGTACCCTGTCCTGTCGAGTTTGCCCACAGAGTGGGATGTTTGGATAGCATGTGGCGGCTCATGCTGGTGGTGGAGAGGTTGTTAATACTTTTCCCCCTGCTCAGGCGGGTCTTGCACACCTTGCAAATCGCCATGGTAACATCCTCAGTGCAGTCTTCAAAGAAAGCCCAGACTTTGGAGCACCTGCTTTGCTGGCGATTTCTGTTTGCGTCTCTTTTGCCTATCACTTGAACTTACACGCTTGTTGTGCCTGAAATTGCGCGCCGCCTACCTTGGGGCACAAGGCGAACTCGTGCAGCAGTGGATTCTTCAACAGACTCATCTGTGCTGCTGCTACGACGGCGATGTTCTCGTTCACAAACAAAATCTGGGTCTATGTCCACATTGTCCATACCCTCCTCTTCCATCTCCTCAAACTCGTCATATGTCATTGTGGGGGGCCGCCGCCGTGGAGTAGAGCTCCCCAGAACAACCTCTGCTCAGCTCACTCCAATGTCGTCTTCCAGAGCTTCTCGGCCGACCTCCTGCAATTGCAACCCCTCCTGCCCAACTTGCTCTGGGATTTAGGTTTCAAAGTCCTCGGACTCGCCTTGTTGTATTTCAGTGCCCGGTGCATTTCCCACAGTTAATGGTTGTGAATCCGGGCACAACATTTCTGGCTGTTCCTCCATTGACCTTTCAAAGGTGGAAGTTTGTTGGCCTAGGAATAGCTCCTGCGAATCCCCTATTGTGTCCTGAGGTAATTCATCGGACTGGTTATCTGGCAGTTGTGTGCGTGTTGTCGCTGCCGATTGTGTCAGCTTTGTGCCCACTGGCTCCTTGTAACTGGCTGAGGACTCGGACCTCGTGCGTGATGTGCTGGTGCTGCTTAACCCACTGCTGGACGCTTGAGAGGTCATCCAAGTAATTATCTGGTCCTGTTCTTTTGGATCTGTGAGGGTTGTTGTCCTGGACAACATGGGCGGTATTGAGTGGGTTTTCTTGGGTGCTCCCCTGTGGCCTGTACGTGAACCGTCAGGGGAAACACCTCTTCCCTTGCCCCTCCCTCTTTCACCGGATTTCTTCCTCATTTCACTTATCCTTAAAGTACACGCTGACTGGCAGCAGTACAGTGGCAGTACAGAAATGCTATACAGTGGTGGGTGAGCGGTGTACCACTATTGCCAGCAGCGACACAGAGCATAATGCTATACAGTGGCGGGTGAGCGGTGTACTACTGTTCCCAGCAGACACAGAGTGGCAGTAAACACAATGCTATATAGTGTGGCTGAGCCGTGTACACACAGTGGCAGTAAACAATGCTATATAGTCTGGCTGAGCCGTGTACACAGAGTGGCAGTACACACAATGCTATATAGTCTGGCTGAGCGGTGTACACAGAGTGGCAGTAAACAATGCTATATAGTGTGGCTGAGCGGTGTACACACAGTGGCAGTACACACAATGCTATATAGTCTGGCTGAGCCGTGTACACACAGTGGCAGTACACACAATGCTATATAGTCTGGCTGAGCGGTGTACACACAGTGGCAGTACACACAATGCTATATAGTCTGGCTGAGCGGTGTACACAGAGTGGCAGTAAACAATGCTATATAGTCTGGCTGAGCGGTGTACACAGAGTGGCAGTAAACAATGCTATATAGTCTGGCTGAGCGGTGTACACAGAGTGGCAGTAAACAATGCTATATAGTCTGGCTGAGCGGTGTACACAGAGTGGCAGTAAACAATGCTATATAGTCTGGCTGAGCGGTGTACACAGAGTGGCAGTACACACAATGCTATATAGTCTGGCTGAGCGGTGTACACAGAGTGGCAGTAAACAATGCTATATAGTCTGGCTGAGCGGTGTACACACAGTGGCAGTACACACAATGCTATATAGTCTGGCTGAGCCGTGTACACACAGTGGCAGTACACACAATGCTATATAGTCTGGCTGAGCCGTGTACACAGAGTGGCAGTACACACAATGCTATATAGTCTGGCTGAGCGGTGTACACAGAGTGGCAGTAAACAATGCTATATAGTCTGGCTGAGCGGTGTACACAGAGTGGCAGTAAACAATGCTATATAGTCTGGCTGAGCGGTGTACACAGAGTGGCAGTAAACAATGCTATATAGTCTGGCTGAGCGGTGTACACAGAGTGGCAGTACACACAATGCTATATAGTCTGGCTGAGCGGTGTACACAGAGTGGCAGTAAACAATGCTATATAGTCTGGCTGAGCGGTGTACACACAGTGGCAGTACACACAATGCTATATAGTCTGGCTGAGCGGTGTACACAGAGTGGCAGTACACACAATGCTATATAGTCTGGCTGAGCGGTGTACACAGAGTGGCAGTAAACAATGCTATATAGTCTGGCTGAGCGGTGTACACAGAGTGGCAGTAAACAATGCTATATAGTCTGGCTGAGCGGTGTACACAGAGTGGCAGTACATACAATGCTATATAGTCTGGCTGAGCGGTGTACACAGAGTGGCAGTACACACAATGCTATATAGTCTGGCTGAGCCATGTACACACAGTGGCAGTAAACAATGCTATATAGTCTGGCTGAGCCGTGTACACACAGTGGCAGTACACACAATGCTATATAGTCTGGCTGAGCGGTGTACACACAGTGGCAGTACACACAATGCTATATAGTCTGGCTGAGCGGTGTACACAATGCTATATAGTCTGGCTGAGCGGTGTATACAAAGTGGCAGTAAACAATGCTATATAGTCTGGCTGAGCGGTGTACACAGAGTGGCAGTACACACAATGCTATATAGTCTGGCTGAGCGGTGTACACAGAGTGGCAGTAAACAATGCTATATAGTCTGGCTGAGCGGTGTACACAGAGTGGCAGTACACACAATGCTATATAGTCTGGCTGAGCGGTGTACACAGAGTGGCAGTAAACAATGCTATATAGTCTGGCTGAGCGGTGCACACAGAGTGGCAGTACACACAATGCTATATAGTCTGGCTGAGCCGTGTACACACAGTGGCAGTAAACAATGCTATATAGTCTGGCTGAGCGGTGTACACACAGTGGCAGTACACACAATGCTATATAGTCTGGCTGAGCCGTGTACACACAGTGGCAGTACACACAATGCTATATAGTCTGGCTGAGCGGTGTACACACAGTGGCAGTACACACAATGCTATATAGTCTGGCTTAGCGGTGTACACACAGTGGCAGTAAACAATGCTATATAGTCTGGCTGAGCGGTGTACACAATGCTATATAGTCTGGCTGAGCGGTGTATACAGAGTGGCAGAAAACAATGCTATATAGTCTGGCTGAGCGGTGTACACAGAGTGGCAGTACACACAATGCTATATAGTCTGGCTGAGCCGTGTACACACAGTGGCAGTAAACAATGCTATATATAGCGTGGCTGAGCGAGGTACACAGTGGCAGTACACACAATGCTATATAGTGTGGCTGAGCGAGCGGTGTACTACTGTTCCCAGCAGCGACACACAATGACTGGGGGGACCCTGGCTAGCGTGGCTGGAGCGCGAACTACCCTGCCTGCCTACCCAAAGCTAAACCCACAGACAAATGGCGGAGATATGACGTGGTTCGGGTATTTATTTACCCGAACCACGTGACCGTTCGGGCCAATCAGAGCGCGTTTGGGCCGAACCACGTGACCCGTTCGGCCAATCAGAGTGCGTTCGGGGTCCGAACCACGTGACCCGTTCGGCCAATCACAGCGCTAGCCGAACGTTCGGGGAACGTTCGGCCATGCGCTCTTAGTTCGGCCATGTGGCCGAACGGTTTGGCCGAGCACCATCAGGTGTTCGGCCGAATTCGAACATCACCCGAACAGGGTGATGTTCTGCAGAACCCGAACAGTGGCGAACACTGTTCGCCCAACACTAATGCAGGGTAATGTAAAAGCAATGAAAGTACTATGGGACCTAATACACTTACTGCGTCGCGTTGCACTGGTAGTTTGTGATCAGCTGCCGACCTGCCTCAAAGTTTACAGCATGTTACCGTCAGACTTCCACGGCGACACAGCGGTGACGAAATGCATGCAAGTCAATGGGCGACACGGAAAATGTAAATAAGTTGACGTGGCGGTGCGGAGCACATGTGCAGAGCCACACAAATATGACGGGGAAGCAGGCAATCCCAGTGACGTACTTCCTGTCCAGCAGGGAGTATGTCACTGGGTGAGGGGTGGTGATGGGCAGCGAAGGGTGTGGGGGCGGGGCTAAGCATATGACCCTGTCAGTGCTCTCTGCTGCAGGGTCAAATTAATGTAGTTTTTTGCAGTGTGATGTGATTGTGTTGGAGCATTGCACCACAAAAGCAAGGGCCAAATGTAACCATAACTCCCAACTGTCCCTCTTTCGGAGGGACAGTCCCTCTTTGGGAGCCCTGTCCCTCTGTCCCTCTTTCCTCCTCAATTGTCCATCTTTCAGGACTTTGTACCTCTTTCTATGTAAATATATATATTTTTCTACTAAAAATGTGTTTGATTCACTCTAAACTTTATTCCCATCCTTTAAATTGATATGTTACTAATTGTAAAATGTTAATATGAAGGAAAATGAACCGGGATAGAAAGGACTAGTGTGGTTTGAATTATAAAACAACATATTTTTCTTATTAAGTCTTTATGGTATGTGTGACTAGGGGGTGTGATGGGGGCATGGTCAGGGGTGTGGCAGGGGCGTGGCTTAAGTGTCCCTCTTTCTCATCTCAAAAAGTTGGGAGGTATGGTGTAACACAGGCCTAATACTATCAGTCAGGCCCAGAAAAGCATATAGATCAGATGCTTTGACTCTGGCACTACTCCTCTGGCTGCATAGGGGTTGTGGGGGCTATAGTTATGCCTATGATTAAGGATGTGCGCACAGATTTTTGTTTTTCAAAGTCGAAATTCACAGAACTTTGACTTGTGAATTCTGAAATAATTTTGCTTAGAATCTTCACATTTCCACTTACAACGTTCACATTCGTGTCCTTTGAGCATGCACGGTAGACATTTTCTCTCTAATTTTTGCATAAACAGTAAAAAAGTGTCTGCTGGGCATGTTCAAAGGGCGTGAATGTGAAAATTCTAAGTGAAATACAAAAATTCTAAGCAAAATTGTAACCTATTGTAAACATATTTTTGCAAGTGTGCACTAACTATATTTACCGTAACTTTATGGCTACTGCGAAAATGTATTTGCAATAAATTACAATTTCTTGTTTTCACAATGCAAACTCTGAATATTTGTTACGAATTCCATGCAGAGTTTTAGACTTTTGACCATCTCTACCTATGATAGCTGGAAGCCTAGTGGTGATGGTCATCATATCTAGGAGAACTCATAGAGAAGCATGTGATCAGTTTGGTCAAGTGATAGATATGTACTTTTATTGCTGGTTAACGCTGCAAGAGCTTATTAAAGAGGAGCTGTCAGCCATACTATCTCAGGACACCCCCCCCCCCCCACATAAATATAGGTAGATAAATACTTGCTCTACTTACATAGCATATGTTTTGTACTGTCCACGTTTTGATTTTAGTGATTTTTCTAAAGTAAAAAAAGAGAAAATCCTTCTTACCATTTCCCATTATAAGTGTGGCTATTTTGAAGCCAATCCTGATGTAATTTCCTCCCTTACTCTCCTCACCCTGATTGTGTATGCATTGCCCACCCTCCACTATAGAAAGTGCATTGTCTCAGCATGAGAAATATTGGCCAATCAGAGAGTAACAGAGGTGTGGGAAGAAAAACCGGAAGGAAAGAGGCTTCAGCCAATCAGGCTACATTAGTTAACTGAGGGGAAATTAGAGAACTTTCTTATTGTGTACCAAGTTTTGTGTGTACCAAGTAAGAGTCAGGTAAACTGGGGGATGTTCATTTATCAACAAGAAAAGTAATAGGGATTTTAACTTTTGGATTGCCTGGTTAGCATCCTTATTACTTGTTTACCAGATAAAAATAAAGAATTGATTTTTGATGTTAGGCCCAACAGTTACACATTAAAGTGAATCTTAAAGGGGCACTATGGCGAAAAGTTGTAAAATTTAAATTATGTGCAAAAATATACAGATAAGAAGTATGTTTTTTTCCAGAGTAAAATGAGCCATAAATTACGTTTTTCACTTACAGTAGGTAGTACTGACAGAAGTGACAGGTTTTGGACTAGTCCATCTCTTTACAGGGGATTCTCAGGGATTTATTTATTTTCAAAAGCACTTAGTGAATGGCAGTTGCTCTGTCCAACTGCCAAAAAACTGTGTAGCAGGCAGGGAAGCTGGCCAGCATCATTGTTTAAATACATTTTAGGGAATATCTTTCTAAAGAATAAAAGCCCTGCTGAGAATCCCCTATGAAGAGATGGACTAGTCCAAAACTTGTCACTTCTGTCAGATTTCTACTACCTGCTGTGACAGCAACATAGAAGAAAAGTAATTTATGGCTCATTTTACTCTGGAAAAACATACTTCTTATTTGTCTATGTTTACACATATTTTACATTTTACAATTTTTCGCCATAGTGCCCCTTTAATTGAAAAAAATGCCCATTTACTTACCTGGGGTTACAGCCCCCTGAAGTCTTCCAGGTCCCGTGCTGTGATTTGCCACAGCTGTTCCTCCACTGTCCTCCTCTGTAATCCAGCAGATGATTCAAACCACACGTCATTTTTATCATCATTAGTATTTATTCATATTAACATTTGAAATGAAGTAATATATCAATTTAAAGGCTGGGAATAAAGTTTAGAGCCAATTAAATACATTTTTCAGTAGAAAAATACATATATCTACTCTGATCTGTACATCAGTCCTGAAAGAGGGACCATTAAGGAAGAAACAGGGACAGGGGGATAGGGGTTCCCAAAGAAGGACTGTTCCTCCAAAAGATGGACAGTTGGGAGCTCTTCGCTTAGAAAAAGCTCTTGCAGTGTAAACAGGCTCAAAGTCTCTGATTTGCAAGTCATGACCATGTGCTAAAGCAAGATGTGATCACAGCAATAGCATAGCTCCCAACTGTCCCTCTTTTGGAGGGACAGCCCCTCTTTGAGAACCAAATCCCTCTGTCTCCAGCTTTGGTGCCTGGAGCCTTCATAGAGAGCATAGAATAGATCTGAGGCATGTGCCATTGATCTTTAGGGCTAGCAACGCCCCTTGCAAAGCAATGAGACTGTACCATCGCTCCCAACTGTCTCTCTTTTGAAGGGGCTTTCCCCTCTTTGAGAACCAAATCCCTTTGTCCCTCTTTCACCCTCATGTGTCCCTCTTTTTAGACTGATGTACAGATCTGTGTTAATACATGTATTTCTCTGCTGAAAAATATGTTTAACTGACCCTAAACTTTATTCCCATCAATTCAATTGATGTATTTCTTATTTTCAAATGTTAAAATGAAAAAAAAAAAACTAACGATGATGGAAAGGACCAGTGTGGTTTGAATGATAAAACTACATCCTTCGATTCTGAATTCTTTGTGATATGCATGATGAGGGGTGTGGCTTGGGCGGGGTTAGAGGTGTGGCAGGGGCGTGTCTTAAAGTGTCCCTCTTTCTTATCTCAAAAAGTTGGGAGGCATGCTGTACATTTATTATTACAATACAGGAAATGAATAAGCTGCCAACAGGTAGTATTTATTTTCTTTATAAAAGATTTTTCTGTGCCTTGAACATCAGCCTCCAGCATTTTAGGGGTGTTGATTCCCGTGGTATTTTCAGTTGTTTCCAAATATAGGGCGATGTCGCTGCTGGTGCAATAATGCTGCTGAGGCAGAGATCTTACATCAGTTTACTAGCAACCATTAATGTACCATGTCATGTCAGTTCAAGAGACTGAGCTAATTATGGCTAATGACAGAGAGATGCTAGGGAGAAGGGAGGATGTGTGGCCTGGAATGACCACACACTTATAGTAAACCCGAGGCAACTATAAGGGAAAAAGGGTGGTAGTCTACTTTAGTAGATCCAGCAGGTAACCTCATAGGGATATTCAGATAACGTGATTGGATAGACGGCAGAACTGCTAGGTTTCCAGTAGGCTGTAGTAAACCTTGCCCATACTATTCGGCCAATTACAATGCTTTGTGCTGTAAGAGGGTACTGTGTGATTGGACAGCTGTTCCCTATGAGGTTTCCTGCTGGGTCCCCTAAAGTAGACTAACGGCAAAAATCAGATACTGTATTTTTCAGACTATAAGACGCTCCTGACCATAAGACACACCTAGGTTTATAGGACAAAAAAATATATACAGTACTAAACCTGGTGCATCCATGGTGAAGGGGCATCTTGTGAATTATGTGTACCCCCTGTGTACCTCATGCCCGGATCAGTGAATAATGGCACACAGCGACTATGCATAAAAATGGCGCCGCATTAAAAATATACGCTTATCGCTACTTATCGTTAGTACTGCTTAACCTGTTGCCGCCCGCGTCACGCCAATGGGCGTGGCCGCGGTGGCAGCCCCAGGACCGCCTAACGCCAATTGGCGTAAAGTCCTGGGGCTGTGTTTTGCAGGAGCGCGCATCTCCTGCTTGGTGGGCGTAGCGGGAGACCGCTCGGGAGACTGTTAGACGGCGCAATTGCCGTCTATTTACATGTACAGCGCTGCGATCAGCAGCAGCGCTGTACTGGGGACAGCTCTGTGACACGGCTGTCCCCTCCTGAGCAACAGAGGTGATCGGCTGTCATAGGCTGAAGCCTATGACAGCTGATCACGGGGATTGGCTAGCGGGGGGAGGGAGGAAGGGGGGTTTACAATGAATTAAAAAAATGACATTTTGACCAAAAAAAAACATCAAACAAACAAACACAAATAAACAAACAAACATTGGGGGGGCGATCAGACCCCACCAACAGAGATCTCTGTTGGTGGGAAGAAAAGGGGGGAAAATCACTTATGTGCTGTGTTGTGTCGCCCTGCAGCTTGGCCTTAAAGCTGCAGTGGCCAAGTTAATGAAAAATTGCCTGGTCTTTAGGGGGGTTTAACACTGCGGTCCTCAAGAGGATAATAATGGCGCACAGGGAAAAAAATAAGAAAAACGGCACACAGTAACGTTATTTATCAATAGCGCCGTTCATATACCAAGCAGCAGACGTTATTGCGCACAGTAGCGTTATTTATCAATAGCGCCCTACAAAAGCCAAACTGCAGACGTTATTTAATTGCAAAATGGTGAATGGATTTAATGTAACACTGTCAAGGTTAGGGTTAGGCACCACCAGGGGAGATTTAGGGTTAGGCACCACAAGGGAGGTCTTAGGGTTAGGCACCACCAGGGGGGTGGTTAGGGTTAGGCACCACCAGGGGGATGCTCAGGGTTAGGCACCTCCAGGGGGTGGTTAGGGTTAAGCACCACCAAGGGGGTGGTTAGGGTTAGGCACCATCAGGGGGATGCTCAGGGTTAGGCACCACCAGGGAGGTGGTTAGAGTTAGGCACCACCAGGGGGGTGGTTAGGGTTAGAGGGGGGGTTAGGGGTTAGGGATAGGTACAGAGAGGGTTCTGTGTGTTTACGCTAAATAACGATAAGGATTTAATGCTAAATGACGATAAGGCTTTAACATTAAATAGCGATAAGCGACAAACGGATTAGCGGCAACACCGTGTGCCATTATTCGCAGGCGCCATTTTCAGATGGATCCCCTCATGCCCCCTTGTACCTCTTGTGTCTCCCTGTGTATCCATAGCCACACAGAAGTTTAATCACCTCTGATCAGAGTAGGATCATCCACAATGCTGGCAACCTAGGCAGGTGCCTGGGGCCTACTGGGTATCAAGGGGCCTAGATGCCACCTTCTCTTAAAACAGCAGGGACAGCCATACTATCCCAGGGGAAAAAAAACACGGAGGACGAAATGCATAGGGTGGAGCTTAATGTCTGACGCCATCACACACACGAGAACCGGACGGTTTTGTATGTAAGAGTGAGAGCAGAGCGGAGTCACTAGCCACTGGAGCACATCGTTAGGAGGGACGGAGCGGGATGCTGCAACCACCTCCAGTGCGCACAACGGAGCTGTGGGCATCGTAGTGGATTTTATTGTTATGCTTTGAAACATCTGGACGCGCAAGTGCAAATACTTATGCGCCTAGAGGCAGCTGTTTACGGTTTTACGCTATGTTGATTTTATGTTTTATCGAGAGCAAAAAGTGGATTAAAATGTAAGTGAAATTGTGAAGAGTCTGAAGCAAGTCAATCATTCCAACAAAGCGCTGTATTCACCTGCAAGCTAGAGGTGGGCCTGATCTGGTGAGCAGTTATAGCGTGAAGCATGGGTAGTGTGAAACGGCACTGAGTGTATGCACAATTGGAGCTGGTGTAGCTCGGATGATTCCTGTCATAACTAAATTACCCTATGTGGAGATCCGTTGTATTTTGCAGAATAAGTGTGCAGATGCAAAGGCTTTGAGATTGCAAAACGCATGACCCACCCTTCGACACTGTTCCACACAAAAGTCTGGTTCAAAAGTTGAGGATGCAAGGACTGGGGAAGAGTCTGTGTGCATGGATAGGGAACTGGCTAATGGACAGAAAACAAATAGTTGTGGTCAATGGATCATACTCACAATGGGTGACTGTTAGCAGTGCGGTCCCACAGGGGTCTGTACTGGGTCCAGTGCTCTTCAATTTATTTATTAATGACCTAGTAGATGCAGTAGTGAGCAATGTTGCTATTTTTGCAGATGATACACAATTGTGCAGAATCATCAACTCTCAGGAAGATAGGGACATATTGCAACAGGATCTGGATAGGATGGCTATATGGGCACATAAATGGCAGATAAAATTCAATGTTGAAAAATGTAAAGTTATGCATTTTGGTCGTACCAATGGTCTAGCACCATACAAAATAAATGGGATACAGTTGGGGACATCAAACTTGGAGAAGGACTTCGAAGTACTCATCGACAACAAGTTAAATAATCGTACTCAATGCCAAGCCGCTGCAGCTAAAGCTAACAAAATTTTGGAATGCATTAAAAGGGAAATAAAAACTCGAGATGCTAGCATAATATTGCCCCTGTTTAACTCTCTAGTAAGGCCACATCTGGAATATGGAATTCAGTTCTGGGCACCACATTACAGGAAAAAAAATTGCAGTTTTAGAGCAGGTGCAGAGATGAGCTACAAAATTGATACATGGGATGGAAGGTCTCACTTACCAAGAAAGGTTATATAAACTGGGTTTATTTAGTCTAGAGAAAAGATGCCTTAGAGGGGATCTAATTAACATGTATAAATACATCAGAGGGCAATATAATAGCTTGGCGGATGAGCTTTTTGTCCCTAGGCCTTCTCAAAGGACTAGAGGACATAATCTGTGCATGGAGGAAAAATGTTTTAGCCATTTATTTAGGAAAGGGTTCTTTACAATAAGAGTGATTAAGATGTGGAATGCATTGCCACAGGAAGGCAAATTCTATACCTGCATTTAAAGGGGGCTTAGATGCATTTTCCTTGCATTGAAAGACATCCATGGCTACAATTATTATGTAATGCCCAATGATGTTGATCCAGGGATTTTATCTGATTGCCATCTGGAGTCGGGAAGGAATTTTTCCCTTTAGGGGCTAATTGGACCATGCCTTGTAAGGGTTTTTGTCTTCCTCTGGATCAACAGGGATATGCGAGGGAGCAGGCTGGTGTTGTACTTTGTTCTCTGGTTGAACTCGATGGACGTATGTCTTTTTTCAAAATAACTATGTAACTATGTTCCAGGCATTTTGCATCTTTACTGCCTCTGACTGAAGCCAATTCTAATGTCATTTCCTCCCTTACTATTTTTTCCTCCTAGAACCTGCACTGTCATTTCTAGCTTGCTTTGTAAACACATGTGAGCATGGCATATATTGTATTTTAGTAGCTTCTGCAGAGGGGTGAGGTTTATTTTCAGCCTCATCCTGTCACACTGAACTCCCTCTAGCCAATCAGTGAAAAGCAGGAATGCGGGAGGGAAGATAACAAGCTTCCCTCTCCTCGCCAGTGTACCAGAATAGAGCCAGGCTGACTGAAATAAGATTCATTACAGTAGAAACCCTTATGATTATATTGGAATGCTTGCAATGCAGACTCCATGTAGACTACATAATAAACATAGAGCAGTGGGTAAATGGAATTTGATTTTTATGGCTGACATCCCGCTTTAATCACCTCCTACTTCAGAATACTAAAAGGGGGAGCCAAAGCTACAACCTTGCCTAATGCCCCATTTCAACTTAATCGGCCCCTCTGACCAATTTTGAACAGAATAAAGTGAAGTCAGATTTTCCAGACTAAACAAAGAAAGCATTGGTTATAAACCTGTGCAATTGAAAAATAAAGTGAACATAGGTAAGTTCTAAGTAGGATTGGTACTATATGTGTACTTTTACCTCCTCATGCCACATACCAGTTCAGAGTCCCTTTAAGACGTTCAACAGATGTTAAGGCGGGCATTCATTGTTACCATCTGTTTACCTTTTTGGTGTTTGTTTACAAGTTTTAATAAAGTTTTGAAATGGAAGTTCTGCCGCTGGCACGACTTTTGCAAGTAAAATGTTCTTTACAAAAAAAATGACTTTGGATCCACTGGCCTTGTTCTGAACGTTATAACATTTGTATAGTCATCTATTTTTCTAAATCACAGAGTCTTACTGACGCACCCTTCCACTTACAACAATAACCACTTACTGGCATTGTGCGTTAATCGTTTAATGCTTCCCGGAACAATGGCTGTGTCATTCACCCACCTTTCAGGATATTGAGTTACTCCCTAATATCCCACAATTACCTGTGTGAAAGCGAGCCTTCCTAGGCAGAATTATAGTGTTAAATCTAAAGAATAAACATGAATTGTTGCCTTAAAAAAGATCCTCGAGGGAAGAATGTAAATTGCTTATTACTGTTCCTGTTTAGAAGGGTAAGATGTGTAGACGCAAGGGTTATTTACAGGGAATTTCCAGATCTTAGTTTTTACTTTTTTATAGCTTGAATAATGGTTTGGACTCCATATTTATGCTAAGGAGGGTCCTCTGTCTTTCCTCGTGTTTGGCTTGAGATTTGGAGTGGTCATTCCAGATTCGCCTGCAGCTCCACCTGTAGGTCAAATCTGTTACAACAGCTTCTCCAGTCACATATAAGACGCTGTGTCAAAGTAATACTGTAACTGTTAGTAAGGCAGCGTAAAGAGCAACTAAAATGCACTAAGCCAGGGGTGTCCAGAGCCAGGACAAGGTCCTCCTGCACCATTGCTGAGACACCAAAGTGCGCCCCTCCATCCCTCCCACCCCAGCTGTCACACTGATTGCTATCAGACTCTGGGCTCTTTCACATCAGACAACGCGTGCAGGAGCCGTTCTCCTGCACGTGTTGAATAGCCTGCAGCGTCTCGTCGTGATGCTGCGGTGCAACGCAATCAGTGGCGGTATGAATTCACCTGATGGGAAAACGACGGCTCCCGACAATTAAAAGCTCCTGGGTGCGTTGAACCACAACGTACCGAAACGCAGCGTCGGGTGTGAAAGGTAAAATTAAAGTCTATGGACTTTCATTTTACCTTGGTTAACGCAAAGTTTCGACTTTGCGTCAAAGCGCATGAAACGGGCTCTAGTGTGAAAGAGCCCTAAGAGGTGCCCCAGAGCCCCCAACACCTTAATTTCTAGTTATCTGGCTTGCAGTCACTGCCATGTGTACGCTTTTCTTATTTCTCTCTGCTTCAAAAACAATGAGGGAATGACAGCTGAGTTAGTCATGTGCCCCCTCCTACGCTGTGCCCTGAGGCTGAAGCCTCTCTCATCTCTGCCACGGCCCGGCCCTGGGGGTGTCCAAACTTTTTAGGCCAAGGGCCATATTGCTATTCTTGAGAGTGCCAGGAGCTGAACTAGTGAAATTAAACACAACTTTGGCTGTTAGCTGTTAGGTACACTATGCCTCTGACTCTCTGTCAAATAAAACATGACCATGGGAAATAGCCACTATATTGTGTTCAGTTGACACTGTGGCAGCTGCTAATCAATGCCTGTTACTGCTGCTGGCTCCTGCATGTGACTCGCGCCTGCGCAGTAGAGCGGACCCGATGGGTGAAGATGGTACTGCGTCTGCGCTGGATCCCAAAGGTAAATGTTGCCGCGTGCTGCAGGTGCTACTGCGCATCTGTTGACAAACTTGTTGGCAAATTTTCGCTGGATCGGGGCTACACAGGAGGATGGGGGCAACCGCCTGAGGTAAGCATCCTACAGAGACTCTTTTTTTTTTTCCCTTACAGTGCCTCTTTAACTTTTCTCTTTTTTTTTAAAAAATTTGTCACAGCTTTGCTAAACAGGGCTGGGCCGAGGCAGAGGCGAGAGAGGCTCCAGCCTCAGGGCACAGTGTAGGACGTGGTGCACAACTCACTCGGCTATCATTCCCCTATTGTGTTTGAAGCAAAGAGAAATAAGAAAAGGGGATACATGGCAGTGACTGCAAGCCAGATAACTAGAGATTAAGGTGTTGGGGGGCCCTGCGGTGTCTCTTAGTCTAATAGCAGTCAGTGTGTGACGGCTGGGGTGGGGGTGATGAAGGGGCGCACTTTGGTGTCTCAGCCTTGGGTGCTGGAGGACCTTGTCCCGGCTCTGTTGCTGAAACCAGTAGAAATGTGAAAAAATATATTAAACAAATGCTTTCCTTTTAAGGTGCTGATTATACAGTGATTTGTGAATTTGCAATAGCTCCAGGTCCAGATGTTACCTGCCTGTTCTTTGCTTAACATGATACCTCACAGCTCCGTGTTACTTGGGTGGAAGTGATTGAGGTATTGTGGAGGAAGAGCGTGAAATATAATCTGTGGTGTTTATGAGACTGTCACAATGACTCGTGCTGTAGCCCCAGGGGAGTCACACTGGGAAGATGATCAATGATCACACACAATGTGCAGAAAAGGGCCATTTGTTCAGAAGTCTTTGAGAGGAAGAAAAATGGTAGACCTGACATTGCTTGCAGCCTATTGTGTACGTTCAGCGATGGCTTTTGTAAATAAGCTCATAGGACAAGACCCTGAGGGCGAGGCCAACACAGGAAGAGCTGGCACACAACTTTATCTGATTATTATGTGTGTCTCATAAACGCAAACCAAACATGCACATCGTGTTTCTGGAGTGCCGTAGGCATACATTCTTAAGTTATATGCAGATATCACAAAGCTGCCTGTCTACAATTCAGGAAAACAAGCGTATGTTTTATGATCTTTCCACAAAGTTTCTTGATGACCCAGATTGCGTAATAGTGAAATTGGCTTCAGATCCGACTTTAGGATCAGAACGAGGCCGGTGGAAAAGGGCTCTTACTGGAGTTTGTCACAAATGGCGGTCTAGTAGATAATGTGGTCACAGCTTATGGAAGCTTTCTGAGGGCCTTTTTGAAGATGGAATTTCACTCTAATGTTTCCTATAGAGGCAAATTTGTTTGATATATGTTGCATGGATGGGCAGAGCCAGATTTACCATAAGGTACTGTAGGCACTTGCCTACAGGTGCCAGATGATGGAAAGGCGCCTGGTGTCTCACTCCCCTCTCCTAGGGCCTTTCTCCCTCCTGGTAGAGTCCTGAGCAGAGCGTAAATGAGAGGTTACCCACCCAGTTCTCTGCATTGGAGATCTCCCTTCAGTTGGGGACACCACTAGCTACTTAATACTGAGGGTACCTCTTGTCAACTAAAGCTAAAGGAAACCTGTAGCCAGCCAGCACACTTGCGGTGTGGTTTGATGGGTGTTGGTAGGATCATGGAGGATGAAGTCTAGGGTGCCAGGTCATCTGTGCCTATAGGCTTCTGTGATGTTATTCCAGGCCTGTGGATGGTTGTAGGTGCGCTTCAGGTACAGAAAGTGATGGAACTGTCCACAGACACATGTATCTACTTGGAGCTTTCTGTAGGAATCGGGGCAGGTGGCAATGTACGACAAGTATGGATCACAGCAGGACGTTCATAAGATTTCAGAGTGCTGAAAATTCATCATCATACAGCCAGCAGTGCTACTCAGAGAAGATTTATTACAGGCCAGAGCCCAGGGTGATGTCTGAGCTCTGCCTGTCCTATTGTGAGACCTCCACACGCATTCCCTCCTCACAATACAGGCAGTCTGCAGGAAACCTAACCCGGACCTTGTTTGACTAGTAAATCATCATCACCCAGGAGAGCTGAGAGGATATTTTGGTGCCTAGTAATCTCCTGCTGCACCTGCTGGCCACTGTCTGGCTGCTGGATAACACCAGAATAGTAACTATCCGAGGCCGAACGTCAACAATGTCAATAGAGGAGAAAGCTATAGTAAAAAATATTTTACACTGTAGATGGGTGGGTATGTTATTCCAGCTTCTTCTTCACTTGCTTTGTGTTAAATGATTGTCCTACTAATACAAATACCAATAAATCATTTCTCTTTGCATTAAAGAGACTCTGAAGTCTCAAAAAACCCAGTTTTTACTTAAAGGGAACCAGAGAGGAACGGGGGGTGAAAAAAGGAAAAGATTTCATACATACCTGGGGCTTCTTCCAGCCCCATAAGCCTGAATCGCTCCCACGCCGCCGTCCTCAGCTTCCTGGATCCGCCGGTACCGGGCCCGTCACTTCCGGCGGACGCGGCCAATTGTCCGCATCACAGGGGCTCCCTCCATACATGTACGCATGCGGCTGCGCAGTAGGCAACCACATGCGTATCTGTATGGCGAGAGCACCCTGTGATGCGGAGAATTGGCCGCGTCCGCCGGCCGACTCGCCGACTCGCGGCAATTACGGGACCCGGTGGCGGCGGATCCAGGCAGCGTGGGACGGCGGCGTGGGAGCGATCCATGCATATGGGGCCGGAGGAAGCCCCAGGTATGTATGTGTCATCCTCTCTGGTTCCCTTTAAGTAACTTCATTAGGACTAATGCCCTACGCTTTGGGCTGCAGCTCTGCCTCCATTCTCGTCAATCAGCGATAATCGCCGCCTCTCCCCTGCCCCTCTCAGTGAAGGAAGACAGAGGGGCGGGGAGAGGCGGCGATCATCACCGATTGACGGGAGTAGAGGCAGAGCTACAGCCCAAAGCTCTGCCTCTATGCGGAAGTGCTGCCCAAATCTCCTCCCAGGGATTTCAAGGGGTTTAATAGAGATTTCAGCCGCAGGGATGCAGTGTTTTAGGTAGGGCATTAGTGCTAATGCGGAATATAACTCTGCATTTCACCTTTTGCTCTAAGACATTATTTACAGTATATTATATGCAACCAGCATTTTTTTTTACTAGACCAGCATTGGAAGGGTTACACAGAGCTTTACAGACAGAACTGCAGACGCATCCGAAGCTTGCATAGATACATTTTGTTTACATAACCTCTGTGTTTAACCCTTCCAATGCTGGTCTAGTAAAAAAAAAATGCTGGTTGCATATAATATGCTGTAAATAAGGTTTTAGAGCAAAGTTGAAATGCTGAGTTATATTCCGCTTTAAGTAAAAACGTGTTTTTTTTGAGACTTCAGAGACTCTTTAAATACAAGGCACAGCCATGTTCATTTCCAAAGCATTTTAGGTTGTCTAATAGGAAAGGCTAATTGCCTGATTCACAGGAGACCAAAATCATTAGAAACCTTTAGTTTGCGTATGTAACACCACGCATGTCATCGTTTGACACGCAGGCCCATATGCAATTCATTTTTCTCTCCTGCCTTTTCTCCTAAGTGATATTTTCAAACTTGTCAATACAATGCCTTTTAGGCCCCTTTTACACTGGCAGGGTAAACCTGCTTTGCGTTACCCTATTTTGAGGCAAAGGGCTGCAGAAGCAGTCTATGGAGACTTTCACACTTATTGCTTCTGGTGCACCAGAAGCATCCGAGCCGACGCAAGGGCAAGCATCGCGCTTAAAGGACCACTATCGCCAAAATCATAACATTTTAAATACACTGTACATGTAAACACATACAAAAGCGAAGTACATTTTATCCATAGTAAAATGAGACATAAATTACTTTTCTCCTATGTTGTTGTCACCTACAGTAGGCAACAGAAATCAGACAGAACCTACCGGTTTTGGACTAGCCTGTCTCCTCATGGGGGATTCTCAGGGTTTTCGTTATTTTCAAAAAGCACTTAGTGAATGCCAGCTGCTCCGTCCAACTGCCACAAAACTGTGTAGCGAGCAGGGAGGCTGGACTGCATCTTAGTATAAATCCTTTTCAGGGAATGTCTCTATATAAAGAATAAAGACTATGCTGAGAATCCCCCATGTGGAGATGGACTAATCCAAAACCTGTCACTTCTGTCAGATTTCTATTATCTACTGTAAGTCACAGCAACATAGGAGAAAAGTAATTTATGGTTCATTTTGCTCTGGAAGAAACTTACTTCTTATTTGTATGTGTTTACATGTATTTTACATTTTAAATTTTCCAGCGATAGTGGTCCTTTAACGCACGGAGCTTGGGGTAATGAAAGTCTACGTTCGACACACTTAGGCCTCAATTCATAAAGCATTACCGTATGCGGTAATGCTGAAAACAGCAGACTTTCCCGAACACTTAGCAATGTGTCAATTTATAAAGGCAGTTACCGCATGAAAAGCTGACATTACTGACCAGGGAGATAAATTACCAACTTGGCTGTAGTTACCTCCAACACATGTCAGTAAATTGTCAGCAAATGTCAATTCATAAAGCCTTCAACAAGCAGTAAGCCTGACGATAGTTACCAACACTTCTGGTGAGGTCTTAACAAGTTACTGACACCTCTGGTGAGGTGTTAACAATGCAAGTGCAGGGAGCCGAAGTCTGTGTGAGTCATCTGTGCAGAGAGCCATCTGTGTGAGTCATCTGTGCAGGCAGGGAAAGTCTGTGCGAGTGAGTCGTCTGTGTGAGTCATCTGTGCAGGCAGGGAAAGTCTGTGCGAGTGAGTCGTCTGTGTGAGTCATCTGTGCAGGGCAAAAGAGATATATCGCCACACTGCTCTACTCTACCGCTCAATGGGCTGCGGTAATTTACTGACCCTCAACGGCAGCTGGGGAAATCTTTATGAATTAGCACACAGACCGGGAAAATACAGAATGCGGTATTTTCCCGACAAGATTTTTTTTTACCGCACTGCTTTTTATGAATCGAGGCCTTAGTGAAAAGGACAGAGCGTGCTGCAGTCTAATATTGTTTTCCAGTACAGGAAGAGTTAAAGAAACTTCAGTTGTTATCTATGCAAAATTGCTTCTCTGAGCTACTTTACCCATTTGGGTTGAATACAGCCCTGTGTTCTGAAGCACTTAAAGAAAACCTGAACTGAAAATTAAAAGTCAAAATAAGCATACACAAGTCATACTTACCTTCCATGTAGTTTACTCCTCAGTGTCTTTCTCCTGTCCCACGTCCTGTTTGTTCACTGTGATCAAGGGAATTTTCCGCCCTCCATTTTGAAAATGGCCATTACCCGTAACAGCTTTCTGGTCAGCACACAGTTAAACTGTAACATCGCCCACTTGAGCCATAGGGAAACATGGACATTACCTGGTACATCAGTTTTCCTCTCAGCTATAACTGACAGCAACTGATATATTTCAGATCTGACAAAATATTGTCAGAACTGGAAGGGATAATTGTCAGAAGAAAATGGTGAGCTTCTGAGAGGAACTGATGGCAAGGTAACTATGTAATGTTCATTTGAAGTTACCTCATGTGTTTATTTTAAATATTTTTACTCAGTACAGGTTCTCTTTAAACAGCCAAGAAACAGTGAGAAGACGCTCGAATAAGGTTTTACTGCGGGAAAGTTCAATGGGTCATTATTCCTGCTTTTGTTTATAGCTTAACCTCCCTGGCGGTATGATTATGTTTACTTCCAGATTTTATTGATTAAAAGTGGTGCAATTTTTTCACAAGCTTGTAGACCTTAAAATCATACCGCTAAATAGATCTGTGGCAGCCCTGCACATTACACAACTTCGATGGATCCAACTCGGGATTACCGCTCTGAGCTACAGATTTCCATCCCGAGCCTGACTCGGGGTTACCGCCAAGGAGGTTAAAATACAGTGTTTTAAAACTGCAGCTGTGACAGTATGACGCAATGTTCTAAAAAAAAGTTATACAACTGAAAAAAAAAATGAGACTCTTTTCTTTGCTACTAATGTTCTATTAATTATCTGTACTACACATACAATCAGGGCCGGATTTACCATAAGGCACTGTAGGCACGTGCCTACAAGCACCTGATGATGGAAAGGTGGCTCACTCCCTTCCCCGAGTGCCTCCCTCCCTCCTTCCCTATGCAGAGTCCTGAGCAGAGTGTAAATAAGAGGTCCCTAAGCCTGCTCTCGACATTCCACTCATGAGATCTCCCAACAATTAATGGCACCTCTAACTACTTAATACTGAGGTCTCTAGCTACCTAATACTAGGGCGGCAAATCTAGCTACTTAATATTGAGGGCACTTCTGGATACTTAATACTAAGGAGCACCTGTAGCTACCTATGACAGGCAAGGGAAGTAAGGGAGAAGTGACAGCTGGGCCAGCCAGCACATTTGTGGTGAAGTTTTGTGGGGGTTAATAAGATCATAGAGGGCGAAGACGTCTAGGGTGCCAGGACATCGGGTGGCTGGATAGTGTAATGGTTAAGGGCTCTGCCTCTGATGTAGGAGTCCTGGGTTCAAATCCTGGCTCTTCCTACTCAGTAAGCCAGCACCCTATTCAGTAAGGAGTTCATTGGGCAAGACTCCCTAACACTGCTACTGCCTACTGAGTGCGCTCTTGTGGCTGCCTCGCAAGCACTTTGAGTCCGACAGGAGAAAGGCGCTATACAAAAAAAGGAATTATTATTATTATTATTATCTGTGCGGCTCCTGTGAGGTCAATCCGGGCCTGCATACAATTAATTATATCAGAAATTGTTTTTTGTTTTTTTGCTTCAGATTCACTTTAACAAGGGAGGCAACTGATGATTTTACCTTATGCCTTCATGTCTTGTTATCTGATGGTCTTATTGTCAGAATAGATGAGGGTATATGACATTTTGTAACGTTTATTTAAGCTCCCCGTGTTATGCCAGCACTCCATGCCTTCCCATCTCTTCCGATTCCAAATACATGAATGAACAGTGACCGAGGAATTCCTAGGAGTGGACGGTCTGTTAGCGGCTTCATCCATCAGTTATGTCTGGAAACCGGAGATGAAAGATTAGGCCTGGACAGCTGGGTATGGTATGCTTACTAGTCCCACAACAATTCATTGGTATGGAAAAGGTTAGGTCCACAGATATTATTCTGCATGCTCACACAAAGGCAGCTAAGTTAGTCACATCAGCTCTGGAGTCTTCATTTTCTTCGTTCATTAGTGTTTAATCATTCAATTTTTTTACCACCCTGCCTGCTATATAAATGATTTAGTAGGATGTATGATGAAGGAGCCGTGTTTTAAAGCCCATAAGTCTTATTAGGTTTGTATCCACCTGGTGTCTGCCAGCTCTTCAGTGACTACCAGGGCCAGATTTGCACTTTCCAGCGCCCAAGGACATGGCCTTTGTGGCCTTCCCAGAAATCCAGTCCGGATGACTTCCTCATGTGTGCTGATGAAAAGGGGAGCAGTTTAGACAGTGGTTTAAAAAAAGAGATCAGCTGTTCCACTCTGGTGGATAACCACTGCTAGGGCCAGAGTTCTGGGAAGGCCTCAAAGCATTGTCAGACTGGGAGCTGAAAAAGCTGCGGAAATCCCCTTGCTGGCCAAGCAGCAGTAATCAGGTGCTGCTGCTCACAGTGAAGACAGGGAGTGATAACAGAGGGTTACTGCTGCTTGGCCAGCAGGTGGATTTCCTCAGTTTTTCCACCTCCCAGTCCGACACTGCCTCAAAGGCCGTGGACTTAGGCGGATGATGGCCAAGGGGAAAGGTTGGAAATGATAAAAGGGCTGCTGAATATGGAAAACTAGCTTGCAAATAGAAAAGGGAAGCTGAAAATTAGTAACAATGTATGGAAGAGGAGTCATGTTGCTCAAGGGAGCTGTATATGAAAAAAGGGACTGCTGTTACTGGATAATACACACAGAAGAGGGGGCTGCACATGGAAGGAGGCTGTACGACACCTATAGGAAGCAACAAGAAAGTTGACCTAGGGGTGTTAAAAGTAGGGATTCGGCCTTGTTCTCTACAAGAAAAGGAGTTTGATGTGTTACAGAGTTACAGTTGAAGCAGATGGTTTCAGATCTCGGAGCTGAGTTGGGCGCTGTTATAACACTAACGCTAAAGTGTGCAACTCGCGCAAGGATAGGTTGGGGTCCCAGCGATCGCCAGACCCCGAATTACTTCCCTCTCTGAGTTGCTATGACTTGGAGGAGAAACAGTACTATTTAACGCTGCCGTCATTTAGCTCACCCTGCACCCAACTCACTGGTTACGGAACAACACGTACACGGTACAGTACCTTATGGATGAAATTTTGGAGTTTGGACAGTGCAGACTGCTGTTCAATCTAACCAAGCCATTATGAAAGGCTTACAGTGAATCCACTTTGCAAACCCATTCAGCCAGGTAACTGAAGAATGAATAGTGCAAAAATGGTTTATGTTAAGCACACAACTTTATACACTGCAGATTATAATATATGCCAAACAATCTGCAATAAAAAAAGCATAAACCTGAACTAAGGAAGGGGGCACACTTTTAAGGTGCTCTGTCATCTCGTTATGGTTTGTGTTTTCTGTGCGCAATTGTTCGCACAAATTAACAATTTTTCTTTTTGAACCAAAATACATTGTAATTGGAAACGCGTACTTTGTAAAGCAGATGGTAGTCTGATTTTTTTTCCTGCTGAATAAAATGCGTAAGTATGATGCAGGCAAATTCAAAAATAATTCTGGTTCCCAAGGGGGCCATGGACTTCAATGATGAGCCCAGGGGTGTGGTTGCAGAAAAATCTAGCAAGTGCATCGCTGGGACACAGTGAGAGAGGACACCAGCGAGGTTTAATATAGGACACAAGACTGGGAGGACTCCAAGAGCGCTGGATGGAGAGATGAGAGAGTTCCGCTGTGGTTATAATCTTCAGGGGCTACAGGAATATCCAGTGGCGTAGCTAAGAAGCTGTGGGCCCCAGTGCAAGTTTAGCATTGGTGCCCCCCAAGCATGCTATAGATAACAATTGATACAAAACACACCAAAACCAATCAAGGAGTGGACAACCACAGTGTCAGAGGTGCAAGAAGGGGACGGGGAAAAAGGGGACGGGGAACGCCGGCGATCCACGTTTTAAGCGGATCGCATCTAGTGGAAAAGGACCCTATCTGAGATTGAAAAAACAAAAAAACAGATCCTTATAGTACCGCCTAAAATCGCAGTCGGCGTTTTACCAGAGATTGCTAGTGCACCATTTTTTTACATGTAAATCATAGTGCACTTTTCCTTTAGCACATTTAAATTTTTCGCAAATCACAATTGTCGGACTGCGCGATCATTGGTGCGATCACGTTTCACTCCCGACGGCTAACGCCATTGCCGCAAGAGGAAAAAGAAGCTTTTGCAAGTGCAGGTGAGTGAGAACTAGAGATGAGAATACATTAGGAAATTGCCGGTACGCTTTACTACATTACACTGTGACCATAATACGGATAATGGCATATACACTATGCACCAGATTGGGATAACTTGGATCCCTTTCAGGCACTATGGGCTTGATTCACTAAGACAAATAGCATGCCTTATCAGAGTTTACATGCCTTACCAGAGTTAACATGCCTTATCAGAGTTTTATGTCTAGTGACAGGCAGCCTATTGGGCCAATCAAAGTGCGGGGATAATGTCCTTTAAAGTGATTGGACCCGCAGGGGCTCAGGGCAGGACGAGTGGAGCTCTCGTCATTGCCAATTAGCAGGCATAAGTTTGTAGCGCTCGCTATGCTACTCTAACAAGGTGTGTTAACTTTGATAAGGCATGCTGTTTGTCTTAGTATATCAAGCCCTAGGAATGTGAACAAACCTACTGAATACAGAAATTCATTTTATCAGCTTCTGCAAGAACACACGCTAAAGTATTATCTTTTCATGAATAACAATTTTTTGGTCCTTTATATTTATCAGCAGTGCAAATTTTGTAAAGGGAGAAACAAGTTTGTTGAAAAGAAGTTATTTGCTAGTTTGTTCTTGAGTGTTTTATATACTGTATTAAGAGGCAACCTGCCTCTATGAGGTCTTCCTGGGCAGCAGACATTACTTCCTCCGGTGTGCTCGCACCATTGGTCTCAGTCAGTGGGAAGCAGTATTTGTGAACTTGGCGCAGGTCTCAGTCAGTGCCAGTGGGAAGCAGTTAGTGAACCAGGCGCACAGCGGAGCATGAATAACAGGCGCACCTCTCTGTAATTCCCACTTTTCTAGCAGATGTGTTATGTTCTGCTGGTTTCCAAGCTACTGAGTGCCCCCGTGTGGAGGAGAAGGCAGATCGTTATGTGCCAAACTGCATGTTTTCTGCCTTTGACTTATTTTTTTTTCTTTCTTATTTTTTTTGTCATTGAAATGTAAAAATAGTCATGGCCGGTTGTAACTAGAGCAAGGCTAATTATTTTTCTACCTGATTAATCCAAATGAACAGTTTCCTTCTATGGTTTGCTGCTATATGGATTCAAATCAACAACCTTTCTTTGCATTATTTATCAGCATCTGGTAAAATTATTGTTAATATTATTGTTTATTGTCAATATTGTTAATATTATCAGGGTAGGCACCAGGAAGGGTGTTTGCTCCCGGGGGAGGGAGTGGGTGGTGGTTAAGTCTAGGGGCCTGATTCACAAAGCGGTGCTAACAGTTAGCACGCTGGTGAAAAGCCCTTTATCACGCCTAAACTCAGTTTAGGCATGATAAGTTTAGGTGTGATAAGTTTAGGTGTGATAAGTTTAGGCATGATAAGTTTAGGTGTGATAAGTTTAGGCATGATAAGTTTAAGCACCAACTGCGTTAGCACCGCAGTGCACAGCTGATCAAAAGTTTTGCGCTAGCAAAGTCTGGTGCACTTCGCATAAAGTTTAATGGCGCTGCTTTGCTTGTGGGACTTTGCACGCTATCTACACTTATCTAAACTTAGCATGCCTAAACTTATCACACCTAAACTTATCACACCTAGGGCTCGATTCACCAAGCGGTGATAACCCAGTTATCACGCCTAAAAGACTTTAGGCGTGATGACCTTTTCACCACTGAGTTATCACCGATTTTTCCTGCTCTTCGCGCGAAGTTACCGCGCGTAAGCGCGTTCGCGCGTACGCGCGTGGGAGCGCGCGCAAAGTCCCATAGGGCTTAATGGGAGCTTCGCGCGAAGCGTCGGGTGTTGCGCGCGCACTTACGCGCGTACGCGCGTACGCGCGTACGCGCGGCAACTTCGCGCGAGTTTCTTCTTATCATGCCTAAAGTGACTTTAGGCGTGATAAGGGCCTTTTCACCATGGTGCTAACACTTTGCACCGCTTTGTGAATCGAGCCCCTAAACTTATCTCGCCTAAACTGGCTTTTCACCAGCATGGTGCAATGGTTATCACGCCTAAAGTCTCTAACTGGGTTAGCACCGCTTTGTGAATCGAGCCCTAGGTGTCAGGAATGGGTTTCACTGGGAGGAGGGGGTGGTGGTTAAGGTTAGGCATTGGGGGGGGGGGGGGGGGTGTAACATAAGGCATTGGAGAGGAAGTGTTCTGTGTAAGGTTGGGTTTAGCTTTAGTAAAATATCTTTAATATTTACTGATATTTTACTAACGAAAATTAACACAATAGTTGACTACCAGTAAATGTTACCGATTTTCTACTACTGGCTATATCCCAGCACCCAGATTTCCTGGCAGCTTTATTTCACATACGCCTTTCTTTCATGTTCTGTTACGTAGGGACGCTAAAAGCACAACTAAAGGCATCCATACACTGGTCGATTATGCCACCAGATCGATTAGCAGATAGATCCCTCTGTGATCGAATCTGATCAAAGAGGGATCTATTGGCTGCCTACACTGCAAACAGATTTTGAATCAATTTCACTATGAAACCGATTCACAATCTGTGGAACTGCATACATTACCTGATCCGGCCGGCACGAGTCCCCCAGTCTCCTCTGTCTCTACTCCGCTCTGGGCTCCAGCTTCACTTTACTTCCTGTCGGGGAAGTTTAAACAGTAGAGGGTGCTCTAGTGTTTAAACTTTCCCAGACAGGAAGTAAGTGAAGCCAGCCAGAGCCCAGTGCGGAGAAGGGACCACGGCGACACGCGCCAGCGGAACAGGTAATATATTGCCGCTAGCATCGGTCGTCGGGCATTCAAACGCCGCTATCGATGCACTCCTGACCCACCGGCGATCGAGCGAAATTTTCCGCGCAGACAGATCGACAGAATCGATCATTTTCGGGCGGAAATCGGTCGAAATGTCAGCGTTTGCGCATCGATTTCACAGCAGATTCGATCACTGTAAAATCGGTGTTATATCGGGCAAGTGTATGGGCACCTTTAGTAACACAGTATGGGCTTGATTCACTAAAACATGATAAGACAAATATCACACCTTATCAAAGATATCACAGGTTATCAAAGTTATCACACGTTATCCAAAGTTATCACACGTTATCAAAGTTAACACAACTTATCAGAGTGGCATAGCGAGCAGAAGTTTGTAGCGCTCGCTATGCTACTCTGATAAGGCGTGTTAACTTTGATAAGGTGTGATAACTTTGATAAGATGTGATATCTTTGATAAGGTGTGATATTTGAGTTATCATGGTTTAGTGAATCAAGCCCTATATGTAAAAAGTTTCAACTGCCAAAAGATCAGACCTGCTTCTCCTGTGATCCCAAAGGCTCTTCTCACTGCTCTCCCACGAATGCGGCCAAGCTAGGATCCTGCTGACATTGTGAAGCCAGGGCAACTGCATAGTGATAGGACACGCTAACTGCTAGTGGTGTAGAAGCTGCTATGGGGCCCTTGTGCAAGTAAGGCCTCAGTTTGTCTTTATCCACTCTCACTTGTGAATTCTCCTCAATGCTCAGTTTAGTATAGGATTCTTGTAGTGCAGAGATTGAGGGAATCAGTGGGCACTCAAAATGCAGAGCTTACAGGAAAGTGGTGTTGAGTGTTATAACATTCCTCCACTTGTCTAAAAAAATAATGTGGAGTTACACTGCTCCAGGAAGTGACATCACTGGCTATAAACTCAGAGAGGGAGTTACTCTGCTTCAGGAAGTGACATCACTGGTCATAAAATCAGAGAGGGAGTTACTCTGCTTCAGGAAGTGGCATAATTGGTCATAACATGAGTATTGGTATTCATAACCTATTCGGGAGACCCACTGTCTAGCTTTCCTGAAAGACCAATACACGTGAGGAGCTGACATATCTTCCATGTTTAATAGTTAAATAGTTTTGGCTCTCTTACCTCCTATGCTCCCAAATAACTCATGCCCCCCCCCCCTCCCCTCGTCAAGGCGTTTGTTCATTTCCTCACTTCCTTTGCTGGTGATTGTTGGGGAGGCATGGCAGTTATAGCCATAGGCCTCACCATCCAGTATTTGGAGCACTTGGCTTATGTGGCTGCAAAAAAAGGAGTTGTGGTGCAGGAGGTGTGATTATAATGAGATGTGTGACAAAGAGGTTCTAGGCTTCTGCCTGTCTTGCCTATGTCTAAAAACAGCCCTGACTACACTAACTGGCAGCTGAAAAAAAAGCTTGTCCTACAGCTAACAGGTAAGGGAAAATGAAACCAAACCTGATCTCGGGAGAATCTGACTCCTTACATGGCATTTGATGTTCATTGGTTACGCTTTCAAAGTCTTTGTTCAGTACACAACAAATAAGAACCTAGAGAAGACATTACTCTATTGAATGATAAGTCTCTAAATCCTTTCAAGATAGCCAGTAGTTTCATTTATAACTTTGTTCCATACTAAAAACCATAATTGGGAACAATTACAAATACAATCAAACTTGGGAAATATGTATTGTTTCCCAACTCTAAGTTTTCTTTATTATATATGAAAAAGTGATAGAGTCACTTAAAAAATAAAAATAATAACTATGGTTTGGCTAAAAATTTTTTACAGTAAGCTAACTGCATGGGATCCAACCTAAGAAAACATGTAATGACCGACTTCTCCTTTGAATGTTTAGGCTGTGGTAGGTTATACTGTAATATGCAGCATGTGAAGGCAGAAAGTTGCAGCATATTTCTCTTTTCTCATGAGTGTTCTTTTTTTTATCATCACAGGAAATACCATTTTATCTCAACTCGGGTTCTATTGTTCCTTTTAAATTGGTATGATTAGATTTCTTGTTTTCACAGGATTTATCTTGCTTTAGATATCACACAGGATAGTCATGGTGTTTATTACCCACCAGCTGGATACAATCTTTCTTTCCTCAATAAAGTGCATTATGAAGGCCTGCATCCTCTATCATTGACACACCCGGGCTCAACAGACATGACACTGTTTGGCCAGCAGCAGTGGAAAAAACGAGCACATCGACAAATGTGACCATATCATGCGCCATGTGATCAGCTTATTCTTTCAATGTTATTCTGTATTCAAAAAGTCCTTCTTGATGTGAAGGGTATTTTGGTTCCAAACATGGGCCCATATGCAATTCTCTTTTTCTCCTGAGTTTTCTCCTAAGTGATATTTTCATACCTTGTCAGTAAAATGCCTTTCAACTGACCAGCAAATAAGAAAATATTCAGAAGAATTTTATGAGTACTTTTTCACCTACTGGTACTTTTTGGTATTTTTTTTTTAATTGCAAAGTGCTGAAAAGTTACTCAAGTACCACCAACAGTACGTTTTGCAGGAAACCACAAACATTTACAGGTCAGGTAATTAGTGTCTCAGCAGAGCTGATTATCTACCTCTGTGGATTTCCACAAAACATGCACTGTTGGTGGTACTTGAGGACAGGGTTGGGAAGCCCTGTCCTAGGAGATAAGCCAGGAGAAAAAGTAAATTGCATATGGGCCCTGGAGATGGGGTGGGAATTTGGTGGAGGTTCCAGGAGCCATGGTTTTTCTTCCATGCCTATTGCCAACTGTTAAGAAGAGGTAACCACTTTTCTTTTAGAAAAGTATTTATCAGTCTTGGTTACAGAATACCCAGATGGTGAATGGTGACCCAGCACCACTAGTATGGGTTGTTGTCTCGATGCAGGAAGATTTTCTCAGCAGGGTTCCGAGTATCATGGCCTTCACCAAACTGTGGTTACTGTTTTGAGTTTTGGCTCAGTTCCTGTGCCTTGAGGATTTCAGCATGCAGTACCCTCTGTTAAGGAGTGCCCAATTAATTGTTTATCTGTTCTCCAGACTGGCATCTCGTCACTCACCAGTAAAGAATAATTTGCAGGCCTTGGAGATTTGTTAATGATTCCGGAACGTCTTAGTTCTAGATTAACTTATTTAGCCTGACGCTCGTGTAATTGAGAACTGTCATTGCTATCAGTTCGGCTGGTTGTAAATAAAGAGCCATGGTACTTGTATCGGGTTGTGGTGGGTCTGCAGAAAGTTGGTCAAAGTCAACTTGTTGGAATAAATGGCCTCTCCTCCCTTATTCAAAGATTTTGGGGTACATTCACGCAAGTATGTTAAGGTTGCTGTAGGGTATGTTGGGCAGCATGATGGCAAGGCTGGGCCGAGGCAGAGGCGAGAGAGGCTCCAGTATCAGGGTACAATGTAGGAGGGGCGCACAACTCACTCAGCTATCATTCCCCTATTTTGTTTGAAGCAAAGAGAAATAAAAAAGGGGATACATGGCAGTGACTACAAGCCAGATAACTAGAGATTAAGGTGTTGGGGGCTTTGGGGCGCCTCTAATGCTGGGAAAACAGATTAGCCGCCGGATCGACCCCAGCCACTTCCCCGCTTGTCCGCGCGTGAATCGATTGCCGCTCGTTCCCGCCGGCGCTTCCTTATCAGCGCTCGATTCCCTGCCATTGTCCGCCGGCGGGGAGCGAGTGGGGGTCGAGCAGCTTGATCGGGCCAGCTGAATATTATCAGCTGTCCGGATCAGCTGGTCGATACACGGTACAGAAACGTACCGTGTATCCCCAGCATTAGTCTAATAGCAATCAATGTGTGATGGCTGGGGTGGGAGGGATGGAGGGGCGCACTTTGGTGTCTCAGCCTTGGGTGCTGGAGGACCTTGTCCCGGCTCTGCATGGTGGTTTAGTGGTTACAGCGCTGGACAGGATCTGGACATACTGCCCCGTGCATGCACAGTATGAATGACATCACTATACAGGAGCGCACTACAGTGAGAAGTACACGCAGGAGGAAGGGGAGCAAGCGTGCTCTTGTATAGTGACATCATTAGGCATGGGCTCAGGGGAGAAGAAAGGACATATGTGCAGGCTTGGTGCAGTATGTCTGGGTCCTAGGTTATGTGAGTCTTCTTAAGATCGGGGATTACTGCAGGAAAATGGCAGGTGACGGAGGGGAACAGAAGGCATGGTAAGTATTTACTTATACCACCCTACGTGTATGCCTATTTAACCAGAGTCCTTCAGCTTCTGGTATCCTTTAAGTATGTCACATTACATGTTGGCATTCATGGTTCCCTCCATTTGATCATATTAGATTTAAACCTGAGCTGCTCAGGCAGACTTCTGGGAACAGAGACAGCAAAAATGTACATAAGGCCAATGATGTACAACAAGCATTTTTAAAAAAAAGAAAAATGTAGTGCTATTTGTGAATGAATTCCTACAATGCAAGAACACATATATAATCACAGAGAACATGTCACAGCTGATGTGTAGTAAGCAATGCAGGTCTAGACCAGAGAGGCTCCAGCGGCAGCACATCGCTGTGCCTGTTGTCTGTGCCTGTTGTCTGTGCTGTATAAACACATGTCCTGTGTACAGGCATGAGGACAGCTCAGGTTGGTGCATGTGCTGTTCCTGTCCAACAGGATTCTCTAAATACAAATGTCTCTTGTTCATCTTAGAAAATTTCCGGTTGGCTGATAACACAGGAGAGACCCACCTAACAGCTGTCTAAATTACAATAAAAACAGAATGGAACCAACAGAGAAATCTTTCTCATGGGAATCACAGCAGAGAGCCACAATGCAACTGAACGTTCAGAGCCTTCTTCACACAAAGCTCCAACAGTAGCTCTGATTGTCAATGCAAATCTACTTCATTAATGATGTTTCTCTTTTTAACATGGCATCTGCTGTCCTGGTTAACATGTCACTGCTGCACAGAGCTGTTGGCACTGCCTGTCTGCTTTCTCAGCCTATGCGCTACTATGTATACAGAGATGGATTAAGATGTAATGTGGCCCTAGGTAAGATAGTAGATTTGGGCCCCACTCGTGGTCCTTTTGGTTAGCTGACGTGGAGAGAGGTCAAGGAAGATGGCAGGTGGGCCCCCTGACGCCCACTAGGCCCTAAACTCCCGCCTAGGTTGCCTGGTGGATAATCCTGCTGTGCTATAAAACCTACTCTGCTAACAATAGCAGGGCGCTAAAATCACATACACACTTAACAGAGTGGCCAGGACAACAGGATCAATCTAGGGAGGCTGAATTCAAGGCTAGATTTATATTTATTACTCCCCTAGGCCAACTTTCTCCCCATCCATGTGCCACACCCCCTCCTAATCTTTGTGCAGCCCTCTCTTCCTTGTCTAACCCTAATTTTAACCTCTGTATTCCATTTGCAGTCTCTTCTTCTATAAGCAGCAATCCCTCTTCCATGTCCAGCCGCCCCTTGGCCAGCTGCCGCTCAATGCCCAGGACTTTTTGGCCAGAGGCGTATCTAGAGGGGGCAGGCATGGCTCATGCCATGGGCACCACAGCACTATGGGCGCCATGTCTGCCCCTGTGCTACACCCCATGCCTCCCTGTCGCTCAGAACTCAGATCAAGTCTGTTATCTGGAGAACATGGCTACTTCATTTATGTATGTAGGGCTCACTTGGTTTAGTGTAAAAAGGACAGAGGGGAAATAAGAGATATTTCCAAAAAAGTAACTTCAGCAATATCCCGATCCAAAAAACACAGGCAACCATAACACATGTACACGAGAGCGGATGCAGTTTTTAGAGGGAAAAGGGGCTCCGACCAGGGGTGGGGGCTCAATTTCACTGTTTGCCTTAGGCTCTATATTACCCAGCAGTGCCCTAGCTAAGAAGCTGTGGGCCCTAGTGCAAGTTTTACGTTGGGGCCCCTCAAGCTCTCTATACATAACAATTGATGACAAGAAGGGGATGG